>NW_028139637.1:0-32180 GCF_965202585.1 Thalia democratica
CCAAATAAAGTAATGCTTGGTGATGACATAAGTGCTTACTCTAATATTGATGTTAGCCCCTATATGTTTAGCTATGTCAGTTTAAACTCTTTCAAAGAGAGCATAGTAGATTTAGATAGTATTGATAACAAAAATGCTTTTCAGAGAGTCAAGTCCATTCCAATACTCAAATGGTCAACACAGAAAACATTTGATGCAGCAAATGCAGTCAAATCTTTTTCAGACCACTACATACCAGGAACTGGGTATTACTTGAACAAAGTTGGAGATGCAACAGTGTCTTCAACAAATTATGTAAGAGACACTCTTTGCTGGCTTGTGGGGTCAAAAGTCTCAAGTGGAGTAGATGAATATCAAACATGGGCCTTGACATGATAGAACAAAAATACCCAATCTTAAACAAAGCTAATCAATGATATCCCTGAATTTTCCAAGCAAGCAGCTGCTGCTTACATGTTCAACTATTTTGGCCTAAACTCTTTGAAATGTATAAAAGTGTAAATACAATATCTGAAACTTCCAAAGAAGCTGAGAAAAGAAGAGACAAGGATAATTGCAAGTGGTTTTCTCTCAAAAGTTCTATTTCCTTTGAATTGAAAACCCCAGAAGGAACTTCTTATGAGCTTAATTACGTTCCATTTCATTTGAGAGACGGTTTTGTTTGGAAAACTGTTACCAGTTGGTGGTTTAAGCCCAAGGATGAATAAAAACTATTAGAAAATTAGAATTTACACACAGTTTTTTATTTTATTTTTAATTTTCAATTTTTACATATTTAGTTTTGAAGTAAAATGTCTTTTAACTTCAATTTTCATGACTTTTAATAAATAAACTCTTCTACTATTAATTACATAAGTTTTTTGTTTATAATAGTTTCATACTAAATAAAATGTTTTAAAAGTTATCACTAATTAAAGTATTTCAAAGGACTCATACTTTAAGTGATGTACTAATGTTTTGTATTTTACACAGAGCTATTAATGATGAACTTTTATAGTTCTTTTTTTTTAGTAATTGAAAAAAACATAATTGTACAATTTGTTTTAAGTTTCTTTTTTAGCTCTACAATTATGTATTTTTTTTTCTATATTTTTACTTTCTGGTGCTCAAGTGCTTTTGATTTGTTTTTTATTGTTGTAGTGAACCAAGTAGAGAAAATAAGTAGCAACCAAAGCAGAAAAGAAAACTTTTGAAACTGCCTTGCAATTTTAAAATTATAGAATAATTCTAATAATGTTAAGTATTTTATGTGTTTTTATTATGACTTATTTCATATTTTTTTTAGGAAAAGGCACTGTAAATATAAAACATTCTGAAATCATTTATATTTTTAGAAAGTATGCAATGGTAACTTAAAAAAAAACTTTAAACCTGCCATTAGTAGTTAAGAATTTATTTAATGTGTTTATACTGTTTTTCTGGCTGGTTTGATGTGAAGGTGTTATGGTTTGTAAAGTAATGTTAGTTTTGTTAACATTTTTTTATCTTTATTGAAATAGTAATTTGACTTAACAATACATCTTTTACAGTTTTGTAATTTATACATTTTTATTACCGGTTTTAAAAAAGACAAAGAGGTAAGCTTTTATCTAATGGGCAGTTTTTCTAAATTTGTTGATCAGTATTTCATTATGAGACTTGAGTATTTCCTTAGAATATTTTAAAGACTATTTTTTTTTATCTTAAAATTTATTTTGAATATTTAAGATATGTTAAAAGCAACTTTTAGCTTAGTTAAACTTAACAGAATAAGATGAAATTGTAAAAAAAAACTGTAACCTCCCTATGCCCTTAAAGCGGGCTCAGTGAAAATTAGTTTACTTAATTAAATCCTGATTCTTTTTTACATGTACTATACATAAATACTAAATAGCAACAATTTTTCCGTTAATATATACTGAGTTGCTATTCACTTCCACTAGATTGAAATTTTTGAAACACTAAACAGGGTTTCCACACACTCAAGGAGTTTTCAAGTTTTAGAAAATCACAGAAAAACTCAGAGAATTTAGATTTTTTCAAACTTAGGGAAACTCAGGCAGTTTTTGTTTTTTCTAAAAATTTCAGGGAAATTTTAAGATATTATTAAAAATCTCAGGAAATTTTTTTCTAGATCTAGAATGAGATTTAGTTAATCCAGTTTCAGTATTTTGTTCAAAAAAATTAATTTTATTTATTTTTAAACGCTTATTTAGAAAATTTTTAGCCTTGAGATAGTTCTTCAATATTCTTAAAATTAACATTGTAATTTTTTAACAATTAATTATATTTTAAAGGATTTGAAAAAACTCATGAAAACTCAGCAAAGTTTGAGGTTACTCAGGTAAGTTTCTGGTCACTCAGGGAAAATTTTTTGACTCAAAAAGTGGCAACCCAAAAAGTGGCAAACTCGGACTAGTTTAAAATTAAAAAAAAAAACTCAGATTAGGTTTAGATATTTTTCATTAATATTTGGTAATTTTATTATTATTATTTTTTAAAGTTTATGTTTGAATTAAGTCTATTGTTATTTATTTGATATTGTAGGTAATCATGCTTAATTATCAGATATTTTTTTCAGTTTTTCACTCAATATTTGTTTTATTTTTCTGTAAACTCAATCAAACTCAGGTATTTTGAAGGACAGTTTTTGGTCAGAAACTCAGACTGGCTTTTTTCATTCATAGCAGCTCTGTATATATAAATATTTTAAATTAACTAAATAAAATTGTACTTTCTTGATGAATCAATGATGAAGTTATCCATCATTAAAGTTTTTCTATTTATTTTGTTTTAAATTTAAGGGCATAAGGGGGGTAAACACCCTTTTTGGTTTTTGATCTTATTTTATATAGTTTTTACTAAGCTACAAAATTCTTTTTAAAGATTTAAAAAATTCAAAATAATTTTTGAGATATAGCCGGTCAAAGTCGGAGGCAACAATAGGTTCCTTATGGGTGGCACAAACTAAAGTGGCAAAAATAGACTATTTCACTAAAATCTATCTTCTCCTACGTTTTTTGAGATAACTACCTCAAATTTTCAGGAAATGTTCCTTCATATATTTAGAAAATTCTGTCGGAAAGAATTTTAAAAAATCAAAAAATAATAATTATATAAAAAATAAAAATAAAAAAATTTTTTATTAGTTTTTTTGACATTAAAGTTTTATTTGTTCTTTTTTAAAAATTCTGTTCTAACAGAACTTTTTAAGTATTGCAAGGAACATTTCTTGAAAATTTTAGGTAGTTATCTCAAAAAACATAGGAGGAGATAGATTTTTAGTGATTTCTAGTTATTTGCTGTTTTAGTTTTTGCTTCCCATAAGGATCCTATTGTTGCCTCCAACTTTGACCAACTTATTTGAATTTTTTAAATCTGTAAAAAGTTTTTTGCACCTTAGTAAAAACTATATAAAATAAGATCAAAAACCAAAAAAGGGTGTTTACCCTCCTATGCCCTTAAGTTAGTTCTAAATAATCATCATTTCAAATGACATTACTTGAACACTTGTCTATGTAGTTCTGATATTCAACTTCACATTTATGCTTGACTTATTTTAGCAATCTAAAATTAATTGTCTACAGAATGCACGAATTAGGATCAAGTAAGATACATTTTTTTTTCAAATTAAGTTTTTTCTGGATCTAGAACCAGTTAATTTAAACACACTTAAATTAAATTTAGTTTTTAATCTTTAATTACAGGGGCTGGTATAGATGTGGTGGTTATGAGCCAACATTTTAAAAATAAGGTTTTTGATTTTGGTTTAGTGTGACCCTTTTTTTTACTCCTCATTACCTACCCGGAATATTTCAAATATTTTTAGTATAGCCAGCCTGATTTACATGTTCTATAGCACAAGAAAATATACATAAACATTTGTTTGTCTACAGCATGCATCAATTACAACTTGTAAAAGTCCTGTGATATATAAAGGCAATCGGGGTAGGTAAGGCATGTTTATACATTTTGATTTTTTTTAAGATATTTAATTTAACTAGCTAAATTAGTTTTTGAGATATGAGCGTACAAAGTCCAAGAGCTCTATAGATTCCTTTTGGAAGGATTAAAGTAAAAAAGATACTAAATTATTAAAAATCTATCCTCTTCTACGGTTTTTAAGCAATCATTCTGAAACTTTTTCAGTTTAATTTTAATTAAAGTGTAAACATTTTTTTGTACATTATTTATTATTTTGAGTAAAAAAAAAACTAAAAAAAAAGAGTTTTTATAATTGGTCATAAAGTTGTTAAATTTATTTTGTTTTCTTTAGTGTTACAATATTCTTTTTTATATTAATGCAAGGGACATTTCTTAAAAATTTGAGGTTAATTGATCTTGAAATAAAGTAGAATTAGGACTTTTAGTAGATTTTTTAAATTCTAAGAAAACTTGCAATGATAAATTTTCTTGTATACACTTATCATATCTCAAAAGGTTTTTTTTTCTGTGGAAAGTATCTTATAGTATATATTTGTAACTTTCATATAGTTTAATGTGTATATTTATTTAAAAAAATAGAAATCTCTATTGCCTTAAAGTACTATGGTATGTTATTTAGAAAATAAATTACTGTAATTTTATTGATAGAAAAACATTTTGTTTTACAATATTACTGCTCTTTTAAATTTAAATCTGGCTGGATATCTGGGTATGATCTTGCTGAAACTGATTCTGTTTTTATAACTAGGACTTGGCTAGATCATGATCTCTTCAAGTGGGTATGTGTTCGTACAATACACTTTTTATATATTTTTAGGAATTACAAGTAATATTTATAACTCATAATTATAACATAATTTATAACTCTAAAGTTGAATTTAGTTTACAACAGCTAAGCTTAGTACTTCTTTCTTATAACTATATATACAATCAAATTGTAAGAAAGATAGAAAATTTACAAGCAGCCTTGCTAAGTGTTTTGTACCAGAAGTTGAAACTTATTCATGTTGTAATTGAAAGACATAAACTAGATTTTAACTTCAAAAAAAGTAAGTAATAATTGACTTAATGTTTTAATTATTTTAGTGCTTATTAAAATTTAACAAATAAATATCTTAACATTGAAAAGAAATAAAAAAAACAGTTTTTTGTTTTATCAAGTAAAATAAGTCTGTTAAGTCTAGAAAAGAAGACAGTAAATACAAAAAAGCATAATAAATACAATTAGATGATAATTTAAGCATACATATAATAACAGGTTTTACATGAAAATTGCATGAATTCTTTTTAAGCCACACTAATAATATAAGTAATTTAGTCTTTGAATAATATAAAAATGTCAAACTATTGTTTGAGTTAAAATAAAATGTAAAACTTATAAAAGTTTTACTAAAATTGACAGAGTAGGAGAAGTTGATAAGAATATAATAACTTTAAGTTGCCTAACCTGAGCTTGTGTTGTAGTTCTGTAAACAAATGACTTATAATACTTGAAATACAATCTAATTATAATAAGCAATTAAAACCCACAGTAATCTAAGTAAAATTATGAGGAGCGAGATAACTCGAATACACCACTCTGAGTTGAGTGTGGAAATATTCAGGAGGAAGTACCTCAAGCAGGAAACCCGTGCGTGATCGAGGGACACTTGAGTGAGCTTCCTCTTTCAAAATGGACGATGGAGTATCTGGTTGAGAAGGTGGGTGGCAACAAGGTCAGTGTGAGAGGAAAGACTGATCAAAATAACTACAAGGTTTGTTTATAAATTTGAAAAGTTTGTGTTTGTTTTTAAAACACATATTAAGTATTGTTATCCTGCTTCATTTAGTTGTTTAAACAGGGATCTCAAAATCATATTGGTATATATTATATATACCTTATATTATGTATATATATTATATAAATGTTAAAAGAATCTTGCTTCACTAGCTAATTGCCCAGTTTAGGATACCCTGGTTTTGCTAATCAGGTTTTACTTTTCTGAATCAGTTATTTGAAAAAAGGTTTCTAGTATAAACTTTTATGTTAGCTTTATACTAATCAAAAATATGTTATTTTGGGTAGGAGTCTAATATGCACGAAGACGCTTTTGCACAGATTGAAATTTTATTTTTTACTCTGACCCTTTCCCTCGATTGGTAACTTTTTTTTGCTTTTTTTTTGTTTTTACATAGTTTAATTTTTATTAATTTTATTATTATTTTTATTTTTATATTGATAAAGTTTATAAGGGTTTTTTTAAATTTTTATTTTTTCTTTCACTGTTACCCTTACCCTCAATTGGTATTTTTTTTTTTTAGTTTATTATTGTTTTTTGTAGACTTTTTTTTTTGTTATTTTTTTTGTTATCTATTTTTACTATCTCTGTTACCCCTAATCCTTATCCGCTTTCAGTAATTTTTTTTTTATATTCCATCTTTTTATTTTCTTACTTTATTTTTATTTTTTAATCACTGCAAAAATGACTCCTTGTGGAAAAGTGACCTTTCATGAAACCAGTGTCTTGGTGCAAAAGTGTCTTTTTGTGCATATTTAACCCTTTGTGCAAAAAGTCTTTGTGCATAAATGCCCTGTTCCTGTTTACTTGGGCTAATCTTCTTTTTACTTATAATTTTCTTCACGTGAATGTTTGTTAGTGTTCTGTTTTTTTTACTAGCTGTTTTTTATAAAAGTAGTTATAAAATATTATGGTTCATGATGTTTTTGTTTAAAATCTCTGATTTTTGTTAAATATACACATGTACACAGTGGGCTAGCAAGCTAACTTACACACTTTATCTAAATGTGTTTGTAAGCAATCTTTTAGTTGTATATATTTTGAAAATTTCTACATTATGCAAACAGTATTGAGGCTATAAGAATGAAGCAATATTTATTACAAAAATTTACATTGATCTGTGTTTTAAAACTTAAATGTTATCCTATAAAATATGTATTGAGACATAAAAATGTATAGTCAGTTTAATGAAAAACTAGAATCAATTTGTTTTATAGATAAATTTCCAAGAACTCAAAAATAACTACTATTATTGAGTGGTTGTAACTTTTCAAAAAGTCAAGGTGACACTTTTCAAAAAGGAACACTTTTGCACGAGGGGACACTTTTGCACGCAGGGTCACTTTTGCAAGAGTGGACAACTTCGCACCACAACTCTTATGCACAACAACACTTTTGAACACGCTGAACATTTTTATTTATATATTATTATTCTTTTTTTTTTTGTTTTCACTATAACTCCTAACCCTTACCCTCAGTTGGTAAACTTTTCATTTTAATTTTTTTATTTTATTTAGTTTATTTTTTTTATTTTCCTGTTTTTTTTATATTATAATTTTTATGGGTACATAACTTTTTTTATTTTTTATAAGTGTATTTTATACTTTCTATTTTTTATTTTTTTATAATTTTTAATTTACTGTCACTGTTGCCACTAACCTATATTCTTGGTCGGTAAAAACTTATTTTTTTCATTATCTTTTTTTTTTTTTTTATAATTTTCTTTTGTTTTCTTTTATATATATTATTTTTAATCTTGTGCAAAAATGACCCTCCTTGCAAAAGTGTCTCCTTGTGCTAAAGTGATGCTTGTGCATTAGGGACGCCAGGCAAAATTGCCCACTTGTGCAAAAGTGACCCTTCGTGCAAAACATTCTCTGTGTAAAAGTGTCCCCTCGTTCAAAAGTGATCTATTCCTACGATAACTATATCTTTTTATTTTTTGATACTCTAGATATTTTGAAGGCCTTTAGAATTTAAAAATATTTTTTTATCAACTTAATAAATAATTGACTAATAATTAAATTTATCAAACATTAAAATGATGAAATATTAAAAATAAGTTATAAATAAAAACATATTTTTGTTTGAAATTAATTATAAATAGAGTAAGGAAGTTTGATAACTGTTGGTTAGAAACTTAAGGAAAAAATAGGTTATGATAAAGCAGTCTTACTTTTTTGACTCTTTTTATAAGGTATCTTTTAAATTTTCTGAATGTGTACCCAACCTATATATGTAAAAGCTATTTTAATTTTTTCAAATGGTAACAGCTACTACTTATGAAATATCTTTAAAACAAGTTTAACTTTAAAAAAATGCCTTTCACCTCAAACGTTTGTACATTAAAACTTTAAGGTATTGTTACATAGCACTTAATTAGAAAGAATTAATCAAGACTTAGTTATAAAATTTAATATTGAATATAATTTATAATAAAGATGTCTAAATAATTTTACCCACCAGTATGATTACAACCAAAAGTTAGTAATAATAAATACATGAATAACTTTCTTTTTATTATTCTTTTAACTTTAATCTAGCCTATAATTGATAACTAACCTATATTTGAATAAATAATATTCTCAAATGTTTTACATAACAAAATTGGGTTTTAAGAACTTAACTAGTAAAATTTCGCTCACAGGTAGGACTAGCATACACAATAAGAAATTCGACTGTCGGACAATATGTTGACGACCTCATAAATGACCGACCAATTTCCCACTCCTCTTACATGGCTGTGCAGAACATCAACTACTGCTTCCCTCAAATAAAAGTGAATATTTGTTCAGTAGAATGTTTTTCAACTGTATTTATTTGAAAATTCAAAGCTATGCTTCAACTTGTTTTTGCAGTTTATGTTCTATAATAAGTGTTAATAAATAAGAACACATGAATAGGAATGTTTTTGCTTTTTTGTATTAATTCATAGATGTAAAAAAGTTAAAAATTTATTTTAAAGTTAATCTTAATAAAAGTGTGGGTTTTGTTATTTTTTTAGTAAAGATAACATGAAAATATACTTTATGTAATTTTACTGAGATTTTAGAAAAGGTTCCAATTCTTTACATTTTCTCATTTAAAATAAGAACATTAATAAAACACACTTATTTAAGTAGTAAAACCTAGTGTAATGCTTAATTTTGAGTTTTAATATTTTTTAATTTAAATAGTGTTTACACAAGCTATATTTTATAACAGGAAGATATCTTGAGGTTTACTAAAATAACATGCGTTGTTTGTTTTACCAATTTTAGCAACTTTTTTTGAATGTGTTTGACATTTATAAAGAGAAACAAACTTAATACAGAACCGGCTACAAACTATACCTAATTAAAATACGAGTATAACAAATCTTATTGTCTTTGTTTATTAATAAAATTTTCGAATGTCTTACATTCCATCAAATAACGTTTGAAACGAAACTTTATGTAAATCTATAAATCAGTCAGTTTATATAAAACATTAACATTTCAAATAATTATAATGTTTAAATATATTTTAGTTTATTTTGTGCTAAATTTTACTTTCAATATTTGTCACAGTCAAAACTAACTAGTTTATACAAAAATTCAAATATTTTTAGACGAATGTCAACTTCCGAAGTATGTAGAAAAACATCACAATGGCCCTTTTTTGTGGGTTGGGAAGAAAAGGACATTATGGTAAGACGGTTTTTGTACTTAAGTTTTATTAATTATAGTGTTTCATTATTTATTTATTTTTTATTTTTCTTACTGAACACATAGTTTTTATACTTTTTGGTTTATACTTTTTTTGTGCTTGTATAAACATTAGATTTGGGAACAGGTCAGAAAAGCACAGGTGACACTTTAGCACGGTGTGACACTTTAGCACGGAGGACACTTTAGCACGGTGTGACACTTTAGCACGGGGTGACACTTTAGCACGGTGTGACACTTTAGCACGTTGTGACACTTTAGCATGGGGTGACACTTTAGCACGGGGTGACACTTTAGCACGGCGTCACTTTAGCACGGAGTGTCACTTTAGCACGGCGTCACTTTAGCACGAAGTGTCACTTTAGCACGGGGTGACACTTTAGCACGGGGTGACACTTTAGCACGGGGGTGACACTTTAGCACGGTGTGACACTTTAACACGGGGTGACACTTTAGCACGGCGTCACTTAAGCACGGGGTAACACTTTAGCACGGCGTCACTTTAGCACGGAGTGACACTTTCGCACGGCGTCATATTAGCATGGAATTACATATTGCGGAAGCAGCGCATCGAGCTTTGTACGCAGTATTAAATGGAAACCATCCCAATCTGTGGAGTTTTATAAATATTCTGAAAACGACTCAGAATTCTCGGGATATGGGACTAGAACACCTTCTGGCAGGGATAAAACCAGATCCCAAAAGAATAAGGTTCAGACAAGCAGATGAGCGTCTGTTTTATCTGGTGTCAAGTTTTAATGAAAATAATAATATAGTTGAATACCTACGGGGTATTCAATACAGTTTTGATATAGATTAAATGTATATATTTGTAGATTTCGTTTGTGTTCGTTTTTATAATAAAATTTAGTGCTATGCATAAATTTTTTATTATTGTTTTACACAAATAAAGTTATTTTAACCATTTCAGCCAAGCAAAGTAATTAAATAAAATGTAAGTAAAGTATTACTATTTTATTAACAGAAGTAAAAAAGAATACAGTATAAAAACATTTATATAATTAAGGATTTTTAAAACTAGTTACCATTTAATTTACCAACTTCTTGTTTTTCAGTACTTATTCTTGTTATTAAGTATAGTTTTTCTTAAAAAATACATGCCACTAAAGATGTTTTCTAACGTTTTGCTACCTACAAATGATTTTTCTAAATATATTTCGAAAAGACTGCCAAACTTTGTCTTACAATTTACTCCTTACTTAGATAATATTTTTATTAAAAGTAATTTTGAAGACACACTTTTTCTTGAAGTCACACTTTAAAGTGCCTAAATTGCATAATTAACAGCATGCTGGTTATATAAATTTAATTTTAAACGTTTTATTAAATACAAACTTTACACGTATTTGATTAATTTACTTAAAACTATTGATGGCGCTTAAGTGTCACTCCGTGCTTAAGAACCATTTTGTGCAAAAGAATCAGTGATAAAGTTACACTCCGTGTTAAAGTATCACCCGTGCTAAAGTGAAGCCGTGCTAAAGTGACACTCCGTGCTAAAGTGTCACACCGTGCTAAAGTGACACTCTGTGCTAAAGTGACACCGTGCTCAAGTGTCACCCAATGCTAAAGAGACGCCGTGCTAAAGTGTCATCCCGTGCTAAAGTGTCACTCCGTGCTAAAGTGACGCCGTGCTAAATTGTCACCCGTGCTAAAGTGCCACTCCATCCTAAAGTGACGCCGTGCTAAAGTGTCACCCCGTGCTAAAGTGTCACTCCGTGCTAAAGTGTCACCCCGTGCTAAAGTGTCACACCGTGCTAAAGTGTCACCCCGTGCTAAAGTGTCACCCCGTGCTAAAGTGACGCTGTGCTTTTCTGACACCTACCCTTAGATTTACATGATCAGACAACCCGGCTTAGAATCATTATAGTTAAGGCCATAGGGGGGGGGGGGGGGGGTAAACCATGTTTTTTACAAATTGATCTGATTTTATAGTTTTTTCTAAGCTTCAAAATGCATTTTATCGTTTTGAAAAATTCTGATTATTTTTTGAGATATGACCAGTCAAAGTCGGGCCGCATAATAGGTTCCCTATGGGAAGGGAAAACTAAAACAGCAAAAAAGACTATTTAATTTAACATCTATCTCCTCCTACATTTTTCAAGCAATCTTCTTTAAACTTTCACAGTCTAATCTTTATACAATAAGAAAAAAACGTTACTCTGGAATTAAAAAAAATTGTAAAAATATATTTTTTTGAAAAAAAATCACTTTTTTTTAAATTTTTGTGATAAAATTTTTATTTTTCTAAATTACTAAATACTAAAATAAAGATTTTTCCTTTTATTATAAGGAACGTTTCCTGAAAATTTGAAGAAGATTGCTTGAAAAATGAAGGAGGAGATAAAATTAAGTCAATTTAAAAATTTCCGAGAAAATTGACCCCGAAAAATTTGTGGTCCATACCTTTATATCGGAAAATTTTTACAAAAAATTAAATATCTCAAAAGTTAAATGACGTTTTTGAATTTGATAAAAACTGGCTAGTAGTTTGTACTTAAAGCTTTCATATGTAAGTCAAAGTTAATTTTTGTAAAATAATATGTTGGACCCCCCTATGGCCTTAATTGTACTAAATTGGTTTGCTTATCAAAATTAGTACTAAGACTTTGACTAATAATTTCACTACGTTTAGTTAATATTATTTACAAAAAATAACTTAAAAGTTCTAAAAATGATAGGTCTCATTTTTTTTTTGTTTTTATTTACTTTACCTGCTTATTTATTTAGGCTGCTCCCTTCTCAACAGTTCATAAGATAAAAAATTTTTACAAAAACTTTAAAAGGTCTGTTATATTCAATGGAAACATGATAGTAAATAAAGCAGAAAAGTTACCCTAGCTGTTATTTATTAGCTGAAAGTGAATCGAAAACAACCTTGCAGTCACAGCGAACTAAATAGGCAACAGTTTGACGGAACAATATCAAAGTCAGGTTTCTCTCCAATGAAAAGCACCAGATATCACCTGTGTTTAAAAAAAAAATCTCTAATCGTATGTTATTCAATAAATACAATCTTTGTATAAATTTAAAACGAAAGTTTTATTGGCTCACAAGTATATTAGTAAAACAACATTTCACTCGATAAGTAGATAATGTTAATGAAATCTGCACTTATAATGAACATCTGAAATTAAAAACAAACATTTATGAAGACAATAAGGCTTAGCTATGTTTAAACACATAACAAAAATGATAATAACTGTGAAAAAGCTTCGGACTACTTACTGTAAAAAAAACCTAAAAAAAAATTGTAACTTATTTTAATGTTAAGTTTATTGTTACTTTTGAAACAAATTGAAAGTAACAAGTTTCATTCAACAGAGTACTGCCACTACGACCCGGATGCGAGCATGCTGATGATGATTGAGGGTCGGAAGGAGGTGAAGCTGTACTCGTGCGAGAACCTTAAGAATTTATACCCCAACGTCCTCGGTTCCAACGGCAAGACCGTCCAGTCTCAGGTTGGTGTACTTACCTATCTATGAATGACTATTGGGACACGTACAAAATCCACCCGCGTTCAAAATCCACCCAGTCAAGTTTGAGAACCGCTTACCGATCGAGGGTAAGGGTTATGGGTAACAGTGATAGTAAAAAATAAATAGAAAATATAAGTCTCAGGTGAGTCTAATCTAAGTTCTAGGTGTTTTGCCAATATTTGCTGAGTCAGCATAAAAATCTGTTTTCATGTCATTTTTAATTTTATTTATTTTTCATGTTTTTTTTTGTTATTTTTATTAGGGAAAAAAACCTTTAATTTAAAATGTCTCAGGTTGGTATGTTTTGTTTGCAAAATAAAACTGTAAATTGTAAGGGTGTTTTTATTTTTACCTATCTATGCATTATTATTAATGTTCAAAAGTTTTGAATACGATGCACAATAAACCAATGAAAATGATAATTGTTTTATATAAAGTTCTAATAGTATGCTTTAGTTGCAATGTTTAATGTTAAATTGTAGAATAACTGTTCAGTCTTAAGTTGGTTGTTTGTTTGGAAATAAAACAAGATATAATTGTTTTTAACATTTAGATAAGTCTTAGTATGTTTTGTATCATTTGATACATTTAAGCTATAGTAACAGTAGTTTTTTGACGAACAGTTTTTAAATTGTAAGTTAATTTATTTTACTGTTTTTTTATTAATGTGTTAATTTTCGATTATTTTTTATTTAATGTTATTGTGCACAGTTTATAAAAGTTTTAGAACCACTGCGCTAAAATTTTTAAGTGTGATAACATCCAATACCTTACATCCAATAGAAGTTTTCTCGTTTTTGTAAAGCCTCAATTATACTTACACTTTATACGTTAAAAAACATGGAAAAGTTTCTAAAATGATTTAACTTAATAATTTAGTTATACTAAAAATAAAAAAGTTTACAGTTGTGTTTTTTAATACTTGTCTTTTAGCAATTTGTCTTTTGAAATGATTAATATTTATTAGAAAAAAATATTTAGAGTTTATAATATTTACAAGCAGGGTTGCATAAAAAAAATGGAATTCTGGAAAAGCTTTGAATTTTACAATTTAGGCAAGTAAAAGCATCTTTAATCTAAGAAATTATAAAAACAAACGCTAAAAGCCTGGAATCTTTAACATTTTTTTCATGTAAAATATTGAACATTTATTATATACTAAATTTAGCATATGCATTATGCAATAATGTTTATTGTACCATTTAGAGTTTTATTTATTATGAAAAATTTAAAGTAGCATTACAGTATATTTTCAATAGTTTTATACTATTCAAAAAAAATATTTTTTCTTCAACCTAGTTTTATACAAAAATGTGCAAAAATAACTTGCACTTTTAAACACCTGAAAGAATTTTAGAAAGCCTGGAAAAAAAAGCCTTTGGCAACCCTGTTTAAAGCTTTTTACATTTTAGATATACTACTTTGATGTGCGTTTAAACAGTTTTTCTTGCTTTTTATATGTTAAAAAGTGTATAAAACTATGACTATAAACAAAAAACATTACAAATTTTTTAAACTAAATTTTAATATGTTTAGGTGCTTAATCGAAATTAAGTCTTTTATTTCTCCTTACATTAATTTTAGTGTAGAGTTTTTTTTTAATAACTTTTCACATAATTCTAGTTTTTTGCAATGAAGAGCTATTAAATATATTTTTTTTATTATCTTCAATTTAACTTGGTAGTTTCCTACTTACTAACCATTTTTAAATTTATGCATTTCTAAACAACTTCTATTCGTCCAGATAATTTAATTAAAAATTTAGAATATTTCTGTAAGGATAAAGTATTTTATTATTACTTAATATATTCTGTTCCTTATTTTAATTTAGTACTATATTTTCAGGTGGACTGTGACAATCCTGACTTGGAAAAGTTTCCCCTTTTCAAAACGTTCACTGCCACACGAGTGTGTTGAACCCTGGAGATATGTTAGTTGTTTCAAATTGTTATACAGTAAAGTTTGTACTAAAATCTCAAGTAAGTAACAGTTGTTTTTGTGGTGCAGAAATAGTTTTTCATAGTATAGATATTTGTTTATTTATAAACTAACTTTATATTATTGTTATCAGTAAAAAAATCATAGCAAAAAACCTAAACTGAAATCTCTTTTGTTATTTACTAATACTCTAACATTTATTAATTTATATAAAAGAAACATTAAGTACCTCCTGAGATATACTATATTCTTTGATTAAATGATTTTCATAATTGCCCCCTTGGCAGAATATTAAATTAAACATTCCCTTAATCAGATATTGCTAGTTAAGAAAAGATAAAAATTGCACGACGATGCTTTTCCACGAAGACAAATTTGCACGATGACAATTTTGCACCAAGGGTCAATTTTGCGCGAGTTACAATTTTTCATAGAGGGTCATTTTTACACGAGAGTTAAAATAAAAAATAAATCTAAAAGATAAATTAATATAAAAACAAAAAAAAAGTTACTGACCGAGGGTAAGGGTTAGGGGTAAGAGTGAAAGTAAAAAAAATACTAATTAAAGTTGTTAATTGATAAAAATTAATCGATTAAATAAAATAAGTCACCGACCGAGGGTAAGGGTTAGGGGAACAGTGATAGTAAAAAAATATATACAAATAAAAAAAAACTAAAATAAATAAAAAAAGTTCAACTTGTACAAAAATATCTCTGTGTAAAATTGTTTGCTCGTGCAAAAAGTTCTTCGTGCAAAAGTGACTCTTCGTGCGAAAGTGTCTTCGTGCAAATTTTGTCCCCTTGTGCAATTTTGGCAGCTACCGTGTTAGTCAATTACCTATTTTATTTTTGGCTCCCTTACTAATTATTGACCCATAATAGCTAAAAAAAATGCCTACATTAGTTGTCATCTCAAACTTTCGGAGACCCTGGTTTAAACGTCTATGTTGATGCTTCCGGTTGCTGAAACTTAATGCTGAATTATTAGTTTCTTTAAATATAAATGTACAAAATACTTGCAAGGTTGTTCATACCTGCGTTCTGGTGGCACCAAGTGACGTCACTGACGAACTCAACCTCAGTCAACGTGTTCTTCGGGGATCCGGGAACATCCGATTACATCAACAGGATCACCATGCCACCCGTGGTCGATTCCTTCCACTACTGGCTGCTCAACATCGTCGAACAGGTTGGATTGATGATAGTTGATAATAAAATAAGAAAAAATAAGTATTTTAGTTTTATATCACGTTCGAACAAGGTAAGTTAACATTTAATACTGAATTGTAGTATGCTAAAACGTTTAAAGTTGTTTTATAATAACTTGTTAAAAGCAATGTCCGGCATACAGAACAAGTTTTACATTATGTCAGAGTTGCCTAAAAGTCTGGAATCTTGGAAATACCTGTAATTTTACAACTTAGGCAAAACATAGTAAAAAATGTACCTGAGATTTAAGAAATGTTGAAAAAGAAATGTAATTTAGAACAAAAATCACTAAATAAACCTGGAATTTTAAACACCTTTTACATCTGAATTGATAGAATTTTGAATAGGTACAAAAAATGTATCATACACAATAAGTTTTATTGGTATCATTAGAATATTATTTATGTAAAACAAGTTTAAAATAGCATTACAGTATCTTTTTAATATTTCTAAGCTACTTCGACTGTTTATATCTAAAACTTAATTTTATACTAAAAAAGTAGAAAAAAAAACTTCTACATTCAAAAACCTGGGAGAATTTTAGAAAACTTGGAAAAATTATAAACAACTTTTTGTAACCCTGATTATGTATTTATATAATGTTGAAATACTTGCTAGGTCTATAAAAAAAATTCTAAACGGTAACCTCAACAATTAAAAAAATATATTTGCTTTTAGTTTATTATAAACCCAAAATAAAGTGTGTTAAATTGTTTGTTCTTCCAAAAACAGTTCATTCAAGTTTAAAATTTTGAGCATAAGTTATAATTTTAAAAAGTATTGGTACTTAATATTACAAGTAACAAAACAATTAAAAACTTGTGAACAGAACAGAGATTTCGATTCGTTCAAAAGGTCGCTTGAGAGATTGGACGAGTGCATCCAGAACTTTCTGCTAAAACAGTTCCACGAAATAGTGGATGAAGAACGCACTGCGAACTGAGGAAAGTCATCATGAGCTACCTGAAACTCGACGAACTGCCCGAGTATAACGGGTTGGTATTTGATTGTTCACAACAGACTTCCGAAACTTTTTTTTCAAATGACCCCCTTTTAAGAACTTAAAAAAGCCATGGCCCCTTTCAACACAATTACTTAAAAACTACCATAAAATACACCTAAGACCTTTTTTTGCTCTTCATCTACAACTCAAAAATATCTAGTGTAAGTTTTAAATTATGACCTCATGGCCCCCCTTTGACCCCTTTACTGCTCAAGGCCCCCTGAGTATATGTCATGGCCCACTTTGGGAAACCCTGGTGTACACTATCATAATTAATTTTATTTGAATGAGTGTATAGCTGGGTTTCCCAAACTCGTTATCATGAAAAAACCCCCTTGAGAGAAACTTAAATTTGATTTTGATATTATTGAATAAGTGTTTAGCAAGAAGCCGGCAGCGATTGATAGTATTTGGCCAAATTTTATCGGAAAATTATTTAGCAGGCGATCATAGTTTTGAAAATATTTAACAAAATGTTAAAAGTGACTATTTGAAATCGAAAATTAAAATTGAAATTATAGATAGCACTACTGTTTACTTTGAACTATTAAGAGACTACAGTATTTTATACAAATTACTTAGTTTTGTTGTTTTTTCATAATACTTTGGTAATCACAACATAAAATTCGGGCTATGAACCGCCGACCAACTCATATAATGAACATAAGTTTAGTTTACGTTATTTTATTTAGTTTTATTATACTTGTATTTAAAATGCACCTTTCTACTAAAACAGTTTTTTCTTAAAATGTTAATTTGTGTAATATTATAAATCAATAGTTTTACTCTAATTATTTAAACAATTGACCTATTCCTCAAAAAATATTTTTATTAATGATAGAACATGATGTATTATCAAACAACTATCTTGTTATCATGGTTACATGACAATTCAAATTCTAACAATTAAAGTTCTTAAAAAAACTATAAAGGGCTATAACTTAAAAAATAATATAAATATTTATTTAATGAGTATGTAGTTTTACCTATAAACGCTTGTTTGTTCTTGCAAGAAAAATATGTTTTAAAACAGAATTAAACTAATTAAAATTACCATTTTTATTACTTCTTTTAGCCATATTTCTAACAATACTTGATATTTTTCTAAAAAAACGTGTTTGTAGGTATTTACTAGACCCTACCTACGTGTTTTTTATTTTTTTCAAGTACATATTATTTTTTAAGTTGTGTCCCTTTGAAAAGTTTTTTTAATTTGAATTGTCGGAATCCAAACTGTAGGAATTTGATAGTCGTACATCCATTTTTTGTGATACAAGTGTATAATTTTTTTATTCAAATACAATTATTTTAATATTTGTTAACAAGTAATTGTAATGTAGGATATGTTTTTTGAATATAGGTATATATATATATTTTTAGCTTATCTAATATAAATATTTTTATAGCAACGGAGGAAAACACCCACCCCCAATCAAAGTGAGAGGTCTTCGGTACAGAAGTGCAAAGTGATTTACTTTTATATTCAGTTTATATCTAATTGAACTTTTTGATTTATTATATTTGTATTTAAATATGAAAACCCTTTATTATCTTTAAAATTTCGATCAATAGATAAATAATTAAGTCAAAAAATATAATTATGTAGTTTAAGAAAAATAATAGTTTTGGATCAGAGAAAGTTTACTTTAATATTATTCTGAACTAAGTTTATGTTAAAACAGTTTTAATTGTTTTTGGAGTATTATTTGGTTGAATTTTTGCAGTTTATCTTGAACAATAAGTACATTAATCTAATTTTTTAAATAATTTTTAGAAAAAAAAAAGTGTTAATTTCGTTTATAAATTTAATTCTTAGTTTTACTTATTTTAATTAGTTCCGTATCTTTTTCTCATTTAGAATGAATAAATGTTAGTCAATTTTTTTGTATATTTTGCTTATTTGTTTGTTATATAATATATTTTTGTTGTTGTCATTTAATTATTTATGTTTATTTAAAAGTTAAAAAAATATATTATTTTTCAAATTAAAAAAATTCAGTATTTACATTAAACACGGTTGCAAAAAAATCTAGAATCAAGTCATAGATTTGATAATTTATGCTAAAAAAAATTGAAAAAATTTGGAATTTGAAAAAATTTGAAAAAAAATACCCGGAATTTCGAACAAAATTCACAGAAAAAAAGCTGGAACTCAAATAATTTTTACATGTTAGGTAAAATTTGATTTGACACAAAAAATCTGGGTAGCTGTCAAATTTGCACGAGGGACAAAATTTTACGAGTGCACAAAATTGCACGAAGGTACTTTTGCACGAGGACACCTTTGCGCGAGGGAATAAAATTGCACGATAATACTTTTTCACGAGCAGACAATTTTGCGCGGGTTGATTTATTTTTATTTTTTTCTTAATTTTTTTTCCTATCACTGTTATGTACCCCTTACCCTCGGTCGGTAGCTTTTTTTGTAATTCTTTTTTTTTAATGATAATGTTTATTAGTTAGTTTTCTTATTGTTACTATCACTTTTACCCCTAACCTTTACCCTCGGTCAAGTAACTTATTTTTTTCTTTCAGATTTTTCATTTATTTATCTTTAAGTTCTTTTTTTTTCAGCTTTTTTATATTACTTTTTCTTTTTTATTTTTACTCTCGTGCAAAAATGTGACTCTATTAATGAACTTATTTTTTTTTACTATCACTGTTACCCCTTACCCTCGGTCGGTAACTTTTTTTTATTCTTTTAGTTAGTTATTTTTTTATTATTAAGTCTCTTGTCTTTTTATAACAGTTTTAATTAGTTAGTTTTTTATTTTTACTATCACTGTTACCTCTAACCCTTACCCTCGGTCAGTAGCGTTTTTTTAATCAATTTATCTTTTAGTTTTTTTATTCTGTTTTTTTTTTATATCTTGTAATTTTTTTTACTCTCGTGCAAAATGACTCTCCGTGCAAAACTAATCCTTGGTGCAAAAATGGTATCGTGAAATTTTGTGCCCTCGTGCACTTTAGTCATCGTGCAATTTTGACCCGTTACAAAAAAATCTATCATATAGATAAACGCTTTTTGTCATCATCAATTTATTTTTTATTACAAAACACTTTTAAAGTAGCTTAACAGTATCTTTAAAATGTTGTTATACTTCTTAATACAGTTTTTAACCTTGAACTTAGCTTTTAACTAAAAACAGGGTTGCCACTTTTACCTTGAAAAACCTAGAATTTGACAACTTAGGCAAAAAAAAAACTGGAATTTGAGGAATTTTGAAATTTTTACTTACCCTACAAGTAGAAAGTTTCTATATTTATACAACTTATATTAGTATTTTTCGTATAAAATTTATTTTAACAATAAACAAAAAAACTTGTACTTTATAAAACCTTGGAAAAACTTCTAGAAACACTCTTATGTTTCGATAAAAGTAGGTGTTTTTTGAATATTTAGCCAGGTTGAGATTTATAAACTGCTAAGTTTATTTTTGATGAAATAATAACGAATAGATAAGTTGCTTTCTAAAGCATTGTTTTTAAAACTTGGGCACTGTCTAAGTCACTAAAAATTTTCTTGTACACACTATTAATGCTGTTAAAACTTGATAATGATAAACTAATACTTATAAAAGTCTACTAGTTTATTAAGATAGATAATAAAGTTACACAAAAGCAGTGGATAGATAAGGTATACAAAATTTCATCACCACTCTTCGAAACTTCTTTCAAAATTTTTTGCAATACTAATTTCATATACCATTTCTAAATTACACCATTTGCACTTTAAATAAAATAAAAAGTTGTTTTTTGTACTAACACCTGCTTATAAAGTTTTACTTATGGATATTGTTACTTATGTCATTATAACAACTCTTTAATTTTTTTCACAATTGTAGTGTTTCTTTTTTTTTAGTGTTTTTCTGCTCTTAAATAATAAGCTGTAAACAGACCAACCAACTGCGTTTTAAAAACAAAGCAAACGTTAAAAGAAGCTGTATAAAAACATACTATAAACTTATTAACCAGTATATAAAAAGTTGTAAACGTCAAAAAGAAACTAGTTAGCTATAAAAATCCGAACCGTTTATTTTAATACAAGATAAGATCAAAATTACACGCTTAATTGACATAGTTGTTATGTTATAATAAAAAAAAACAATTTATTAGTATTGTACAATTTTGTTTTACTTACAGCTGCTATATATATCTGTAAAGACTCGATAACCGAAAGCTTTTTTTTTTGCACCAGCAGGTCCTTGGACCAAACTTTTGAGCGTTTTTTGTCGTTCAATAAACAATATATACGCCATTAACATGTTTCGATTTTTACAACTATTATTACAGATTCCAATTTGACAAAAAGTAACTTTTACGGACAGTAAATAATTTGTTTCTACCCTACTGTGCAAGGTACTGGTGTTTACTTTGAGAAGCTAAGTACTCTTATCTAGAGATCAGCGATCTTTTGAAAGTATTATTTTAATTTAGTAACTATATAGCGGCTCTTACAACGGTTTTCTTGTAAATTTATCAAAAAACTTATAGCTTTAAATAGCCACAAACTAATTTAATGCTTGTATGAAATAAAAAAATAACTCGTATTAAGTATAGTTTAGATTTATTGTAACATTTTTATTAAATTAAAATTTACTTACTTCGGTTGTTCTTTTAACAGTTTTACCTATTTTTGAAATGTTATGAAACAAGCTATAGGAAAAATAATTTCATGTTAAAATAGTCACGCGAACACGAGCTTGCTGAACTGTTTTCTTGAGACTACATACGGAAACCATGTTATCTTACTGATCTTAAACACCGCAGAAAAGTACCTTTTTTATTTATTTTAAAGCTTATAAATGCTTCACATAGTATAAGTTTCATCTAGTTTTTTGTATAAAAATTGTTCAGTTTTTATTTTTACAATTGTTTTCTATTTTCTTTTTTTACTTGAACTTTAATTTTTTACGTTTTTGATACAATAAGAGACTAAATTTCTCTTTACAATAAAACCAGTTATGTTTATAATAATATATTCGACGTTTTTTTGCATTAGATAACTTTTATGCACTTTCTTGTTCTTTATTTAATAGCAGTAGCGTGTCTCGACTTATTTGAGTAGGATTACACAACTTTTTTGTTCAATTGTAGAGAATTTTGTGTTGTTGCTTTTAGTAACACACTTTAAAAATCAATTAAGTGTCTACTACATGACTCACTAAAAATTCTCAGGTTCCTAAAAACGTTTAAACCTTGGACACTTTGAAAATAAATTTATTACTTTTTAGTAAACTAAGTTCTGTTTTTTTTATATATGAAATTTTTGTTTTAGATCAAAAGCTTAAACGAAAAATGAAATATTTTATACATAAAAAAGTAAAATACGAAGAAGTAATCACAATTATTAACTAACTATTCTTATCAACGGAAAAAAAAACTTAATAGTATTTAAATAACTACTTGTCAAATAGTTCTAGTCAAAATAGTTCAGCTAAAAATAAGTCTTAGATCAAAAACAACTTATATTTCTGAAGTTAAACTAATAACAGACGTGAACAATTATTATACAACTTAATGGATATAAAAGTTTCAATACAGTTTTTCCAATGTTATAATAGTAAAAAATAAATGTTATTTAGTCAAAAAAATTTATAAGTTTTGTAAATAAAACAATTTTACGACGACTTAAATGATCTGAAAGCTTAAAAACTGAACATATAAAAAGACAGAAAAGTTCTACAACAACTGTAAACAAAAAAACACTGAGACTAAGTGTACAACATAAAAATCTTAGTAATTGTTAAGTATGAAAAGTTTAAACTGAACTTATTTTCATAATTGTATAATATCAAGTCTACCAGTTCATTTTAAAAAAGTTTTTTTTTAATTTGACATAAACTATAATGTAAGGTTTTTAAATTTGATGAATTATTTAATGCTAATAGCTATAACGACTAATTTTATAAATTTAAATAGAATTATTGTACTTTATTTGTTTATTTTTAAGATAAATTTAACGTTTACTTATGTGTTTGTTAATTAGGATTTATTGTTAGGTTTTTTCTTTGTTTTTGCTTAAAATAGTGTAAAATAAGAATTTTATAAATAATGCATTACTGAGTTTGCAAATTCTTTTAACCATTGAATAAGTGTAATATTAGTAGCGAGCAAAACAGATACATATTAAGATTTTTCTACTTGCAATACACAGCCAGGCAATGTGTTGAATGACTTTTATTCAGTTGATTTTAAACTTATTCACATTTTCTTCAACACTTTTTTGTCAAATTTAGCTTGATTAAATATAACAAAATCAAATATCTGTTTTATTATAAAATATTTTTTATCAAAATAAGCAATTTTTGACTTAACTAATTAAGTTTTGAGTTGTTTTTAACCAATTCTAGATCAAGATTTTCCTATATTTTTTCATAAGGTCTATTATTTCAAAAACGTAAAAAAGCTATGGCCCCCTCCAATAAAATTTCCCAAAAACTACCCATAAATAAGCCTAAAACTTTTATTTAATAACTAGTATACAAGTATTTAAAATAAATATTTTCAGCATTTACATTTAATTCTTATAACCTAGTCGTTCAATTCTACTGTCTTTCAACTTAATGGGTTTAATTTCAAATATAATTAAATGTTAAATAAAGAACAATAACATAGATGTTATTTATAAAATTTTATAACTTGAAGATCTTGACAATTTTACATTCTAAATATTTATTTATTACAAGATGTAACGTTATAAGGCGTTAAATCCTGGAGATCCTGATAAGCTAAGCTTATCGGAATGTGTATCACAGATGTTCTTGTGCTAAAACTTTATTTCAACTAACGGCGTTTCACTGCTCTCAAATAAATTTAAGAACAGATCTACGGAGTCTCAAAAAGCTCTAAGAATTCTTAGAGCTTTTTGAGACTCCGTAGATCTGTTCTTAAATTTATTTGAGAGCAGTGAAACGCCGTTAGTTGAAATAAAGTTTTAGCACAAGAACATCTGTGATATTTATTTATTACACAAATTTTTAAAGATAAAAACCAAACTCAACGATATAGACATACTTTATCAAAATAAATATAAACAAAAAAAGTAAAAAAAGAAAATGGAGCAGTTGTTTAATGAAACATCGGTTATAAAAATACAAGAAATAACATGTATTCATGTCAAAAAACTTTATATTGTTTCGTACTATTTTTTGGAGGTAGTTACAAAAAGGGAGTTATTTGAATAAGAAATCATCAAAAATTATTATTCACAATTTTGCGCTTTATTTAAATTAACTGTCTAACAGACAGACAAAAATTGAACCTTTATGAAACTCTTCATTTTCTTATTTGTCTCTAATTAAAATATATTTCATTTGAAAAGGCAATAAAATAAGTGAAAAGTAAAATTAAACAAAAAAAAATTTTAACATCTGGCAACTTATAAAATTTCATTTAGCTCTGTATGAAATAAAAAAGCTTTTTTTAAATAAGTTACATTACTTTTCTCAATTTCGTTAACATTTTTTCAAAAATAGAAACCAACAACCAACAACCATTATCAAACAGCTATAAACTAGGTTAACTTCACTTGTACAATATTTTATAAATGATGCTTCAAGAAAAATCCTAAAATTTAATTCGTTTGCCGAGCACAGTGAGCTTGAATTCAAACACATAATATTGTTGTGAAAAACTACAGTGTACCCGTCTGTTTGCCATATACTCGCAACAACTGCATAGACAAATGTCGTGGTCAGTGGAACACGCACCACTGTTCCAACTTGTTTGACTGTCCTGTTCAGAGTTACAAACAAACTGTTCAGGATTACAGCAAGCGGACTGGGAAGAAACTGAACAATCTTCAGGCGTATAATTTGAAAGAGTAGTTCCGCTACAAGTTTCAACTTCATCTAAATTTTCTGCATTTTCATCGTGTATTGCTTCAGCATCAGTGCAAACTGGCCGGTGACTGTTGCTTGTGTGAATGTTGTGATCGCTGCACAAATTTTGTTGGTTCTGGTCGGTTTCAACACTAAAAGTGTTCCTGTTTGCAATAAATGGAACTTCCTCGTTTGTCTGGGCCTTTTCTCGAAGCAAAGATCCACTTGGATTTTTAAAGCTTTCAACGTGAACCCTACGCTGTGGAACTGAAAATAAAATTAAAAATTAAAAGAAAATGTTTAGTTTAGGTTTTCTTAACTGTTGCTTGATCAATACGAATTAAAAAAAACCGCAAATCGACTAATTTTCCACTTTATACTAAAAACTAACGATACTTACTGAGTTAAAGGCGTATAAATTGTGTATAGAAATATTTATACACCAAAGTTTCAAATACAATTTTATTATTATACAAAAAAGTTGTGAAACTACAATTTTTACAAGTTTTTACTTTTAAAAGTTTTTTATTCATGCCATAAAACTTTAATTTGTAAACATCATATTTTAATCACAGACCTTGAATTCTTTTTTGTTCGGGAATATATATGTAGGAATTATCAGTTCGGATATCCCTATCCAATTCGAACGTTCCTTGGTTCCACATACTGCTGTATCTACCATCAAAATACTTATCCATTGCAAATTTGGTAGCTTTAACGTTTTCTATAAAAATTGTTTTCATTACATAACTACACATTTTATTTTAAAGTATACTTTGTTCAACTTTCAAATGCTTTACGTTAGTCTAGTTTTTTTATCAAAGTTTAGGAAATATATTTTATTTGATTTTGTGGACTTTTAGTTGTATAGTGAAACTGTTTAGCTAGTGGCTTACTCTACTTTAACTATTTTAACAATTATCTTAAAATTGTATGTTATGGTGTATCAGTTATTTCATTTTAAATGAGTTAAATATATTATTATGTAAATATATATGTGTACTTTAACAACAAAATTTAAGTCTTTAAAAAGAGCTTATGTATTTACTTTAATTCAAAAGCAACAAATATCAACCAAATTGAGAATAAGTTAACATAATTTCAGCATTAAAAACATACTACAGTTTTAGTATTTTAATCTTATTTATTTACAAACCAAATAAGCTTAATTAAAAGAAAACAGTTTTGGTTCATTGAGTTTAATAAGCTCGGTCAATTGTTAACAGCTAATTATACTTGAAAAGATGCCTTATCAACTTAACTTGATCAATTTTCTTACGTCTTATTCAACATCAAAGGTTAAGTTTCAACAATTCAAGAATTCTCAACAAAAACTTCGACATTATCGAAAAGTTTAAGAAGTTTTACAAAAAATTATTTTTTTTTTGGACTTTAGCATTTTAATAAATTCAATTACATAACTGTAAATCTGACAAACAGTACTATAAAAAAAATTAACTAGTTTATACAGATATTTAACATATTTTTATTGAATGTTAGTATATTAAAAGCAATTTATATTTTTTACTTTTAATTTGAAGTTTTATAAAATAAGTTCTATTCAACAAAATAACTTAAATAAACAGATAGTTTAGATTCTAGTAGAAGTATTAAGACGTACAATCAGTGTAACCTATAAACTAAAACTGAAAATTAAATTTGCAACATAGTACTTTTTAGTGAAAATAATGAAAACAAAATCTACCTTAAACAGTTGTTATACTTAAAATATTTTTTTTTTTTTTTTTTAGAATTGTATAAACGTTTTTTTTATATATAAAACACACGAATATAATTACAAGAAGTAATACATATATAACTTTATATTTGTTTCAATACATCATTAACATTTCGAATTAACTTTCATATTTTTTAAACAATTTTAACTGATATTAGTCTTACACTGGTATATACCGTTTTCGAAGAAAAAGTTTCTTAAAACTTCTTGAATGTAAAATGAAATCTTTTTCAATAAACTTTTGATTTAAGATTTTGATAAAGCACTACTTTTGAAAACATGAGTTGTAGATAAAAAATTAAGGTAAATAACAAAAAGTCTAAAAAAAGGCAAAACAGCACTAATAAATATAATTAGAAAATAAAAATAAAACTTTTAGCAGATAACTTAAGTTTTAGTTATCATTTTACATCTAAAAAACAATAATCTGATAAGTTTAGATAATTTAAGTGTATATAAAATTGTTATAAATCTCAAAAATCATTTAAATGACTCAGTAAAAACAGAAACAAATTATCAACATTAATCAAAAAAACTTAATTAAAGTGAAAGAAAAATTTAAGCACACAATGACTACAGTTCACTTAAAAAGAGTAAAAATTAATTCCAATATATCAACTGTTTTGATTTTGAGTAAAATTTTACAACTGACGCTTAAATTATAAAGAAAATTAAAATTTCCTTCCGCTGTTTATTTATAAGTCTTTGTGAAACTTTTATCAAATTTCATAATAGTTTTGTAAGATTGTTCAAAATTTTTAAATATCAACGTTATAGATAACTAAATAAAATTGTTAGTTTTATGATATTTTAAACTGAACAAAAGCAATAGAAAATTTTTTTTTTAAATAGTAATGTTACGTTTATTATATTTTAGTACATCACTTTCTTAAATTACTATAAAGTTGTTTTAGATATATATTTTTTGTTTTTGCTTTTACCAAACACAAAAAAAAGGTAATTACAGGATGAATATTTATTTTCTATATTCAAAACAAAAAAAAACTATTACTAATTAAAAGTAGTCACAAATAATTCTTAAAAAGTTTATTTTATTAATCGATTACTTAAAGAAAACATAAATACTAAGGAGATTATAGTCATAACTTATATTTATCGTATTAGTCTGTTATTGTATATTTTTTTTGTGAAACAAAAAAAAAATTGTAAACAGTAACACCTTAAGTCAATTTTGAGAATACATAAATACTGACAGCATAGCAAAAATAACCATCTTAAAGTAGGTTTTGTAAAAATATAAAACTGATAAAAAATATTAGTTTTTTTTAAATAAGGTTTAAGTTATTATCTATCTTAATATTCACTTATATTAAGTTAAAAGAAGCACATACTTTATGTTTTTAGAATAAAAATTAACTCTTTCTTTTAAACTTTCTGAAAGTGATTTTTTACAACTATACGTATTTTATTAAATTATTTTCTACTGTAATATTACACACTCTACAAGTTGTAGTACGTTACTGCAAAAATAATTTCAAATTTCATCAATTTGATATTCAGTTTACGCATTTTATTAATGAAACACTGCTAGAAATTTAAAAATAGTAAATTACTGATTTTTTTTTGATCAGAATGTTTGATCTAAATAATGGCAATTATAATACATTCTTAAATTAGTTTTACAACGATAAGTGGTTTTAGATTATATTTAAGTTGTAGGTCGATTATTATAAAAATAACTCCTAATTTCAACTAAACTGTAACACTAAAATAATGGTGAAATAAACAGTTATTAAGAAAAAAATCTGAATTGCTTTTACTGTTTTTTAGATTGCTCAGAATATTTTAACAATCTTTATTAAATTTTTTTATATTTTATTCACTTAGTATTAGTATATTTTAACAAACTATTAAATTGAGTTTTTTACTACATAGCTATTTATTTTTTATACATAATCTATTAAGGTAATGTAAAATTCAATACATCATGAAGGTTTTGAAAGTATCGTCAAATTTACTCAGAGTCACTAAATAAACTAATTATTTTGTTTAGGTTTAATCTAGGAGTACTCATGAGAAAAAAGTTTTCGAAATTTTTAATTAGATGTTCTTTCAAGTTTCATGTATAAAAGTAAGAATATACATTGTAGAACATGCAGTGCTTTAGTATTTTCTTTTAAATAATTATGAAGCAATAGGCTTTCAATGGCGATTAAATTTTTATGAGCTTTAGTTAAAAATAATACTCAAGTTCGAGCATAAACCTGGTGTAACAAACAAAATTGTATACTGATGCAGTTTAAAAATTTTGCATAGATAGTTTAAATAATGTTACGTTGGTATATTTGTCTGAAATATCATTATAATTTTAAAAATATCACTTGTAAATAAGTTTTAACTGATTTAAAATTATTTTAAAAACCAAATAGCATCAAACATATTTAGCAGCGTTTTTAAACAATAAACTATCTATCTGTATATGTCATCTTGAAGTAAAACATAAACTGTGTATACTATATAACAAACATTGTTTTAAGTTGAACAAAAATAAAAATTAAATAAAGAAATTAAATGAACAAAATATATTTGCTGTTTTTAATTTTAGCTTAAGTTAAGTTATCAAGACCTAGCCAAAAAATAATCAGTGCAATAAAATGGAATCCTACAATTGGCTAGTATCAAACATTAAATTATACTAACAAAGTTTTCTGTTCTAATAAAATAAACATTCTGTACACTAGTTTGTACACTTTCACAAACACACCGTTTAAATAAATATATCTCAAATAAAATTAAAGACATTTTTATAAGTATTTAAGTGTCAAAGCTAAAATTTGTTTACTAATTTTTTTAAATTGAGCTAGCTTTTTTGGCCTTTTAATTCATATTAACACGATTGATTTTTTACAAACTGTTTATTTCCTATCTAATACTGCATTAACTTAATCTAAATGTTTAAATGAGTAAAAGACTTTTAATAAACTATAAAGAAATTATACATTTTCTCTGAACCAAAAACTAATGAGCTTAACCAAAGAAAAATAAAACTAATTAACAGAGTCTGAAATATTAAACTGTGATAACCTTAGGCTATGTTTACGAAACACAAGCTTTCATGAAAAAATACAAATACTTGGTTCAATGACTTTAAAAAGTTCAGTCACTCGTTAACAATTATTTACACTTAAAAATGTCACTTGTGAATGAGAACAAAAGTAATTTGATACATCTGATGTACGGCTGAATTGAATAAAAATTAAGTTTATTTGAGCTGTAGTTTTATCACTTATAAAAAGTTTAAAAAGATTCCTGTCATTTTTTTTTTTTGTAAATTTAAACAAGTTATGTCAACCATTAAAAATTCTTAAAGTGATTAAACAAAATTTTCAACAAGCAAATTTTACCTAATATAAACTAAAGAAATCAAAAGTTAAAAAAAAAGGAAAATTCAAACTCCGTTTTTAAATGATAATTTTAGAAGTGTAATGAATATTTTAATTAATAACAAATATTTATTAAAGAATAAAAGACTTTTTTACTTTCTATTAGTTTCTAAATAAGCATTTTTTACTTATAGAGCTTAGGCCGATCATAATTTAAAAAAAAAATAGTACTTTAAAATCTGTTAAATATATCTTCAATTACTGCAGATACAAAATCTTAAGCGAGTTATATTTAAAAACTGTTGCATTTAAACATTCATAAAAAGTTGCATAAAAAGTTAATAAATTTCGCATAAAGATAAAACCTTTTATTACGTCCATTAGTTCGTTGTTGTTGATTTTTATATATAGCAAAGTTACTTTTATACAAAGGTTTAGTTTTATATCACATATAATGTTAGTTTTTTTTTGCTTTTTAAATAAAATTTTTATTAAAATTTAATTACTACTTCTGTTTTTTACTTTAAGGTAAAAGTGGTTTAAAGTTTTTATAAGTTTTAAAAACGTTTTATAAAATTTGAGTTTATAGCAATAGTATTTTGATAATGTATTTCATACAATGTTTATCTTATTACAAACTGTTTTACAGCTGTCATCAAGATAATTACAATTACTGTTATTATCTCCAAAGAGGTTAATAAAACATAAGTAATATGAATCCTGGTTTTTTGTACTTAAATACAATTCTAATTGTTATGACTGTATAATGCGTTTATTTTTAAACCAACAGCTTATAAACGTTTTAAAAGTAGACTATGAAATTTTAAAAATGTGGTTTTTTGAAATTTAATTATATTCACTTAACAAAATACTCTTAATTAAGCTAAACCAGATTTAAAGTATTATACATTTATATTAAGTTATTGTATTGTACAGTGAAAAAAACGACTTTAATCGAAAAGGGCATTAATATTAAAAATATCACATAACTTTCATTGGTTAGAAAACTTGTAAAAATTTGAACAAACATACGCAAAATTAGTTTGATATTATGTAATGTATTTGTAGCATTTCTTATGTTTGAAGATCAACTTTAGAAAACTATCAGAAAACTTTGGCATAAGAAGTTAATTCGTACAATATTTCATAGTTTTAAACTTTTTATAAATTTAAATCTCAATAAAAAATTTTTTTACGTAATTTGATGTTGCATATTCACTGTAAAACTTATTTTCTATTTGAAATTATTATTATATACTTTCATTAAATCAAAGCTATATCATTAAAAAGTATTTATTTGTCGATATTTTTTAACAAAAACATATGGGCTGTCATAAATAATAAACAAAAACCTGCATATCACTGAATAACTAACAATAATTATATGGAAAACTGTATATTTTGAAACTTAGTTAAAAATTTTTTTTTAGAGATTTAAGTTGTAAACTCCCAGTCTATAGAGGTAAAGCATTTTAACAAGTAGAATATAACTACAGAATCTTTAAGGTATTTTACTTCTAACAAAACCCAATACGCTACGAAAATTTTGAAAATACTTTCGATAATTGCCTTTTTTGTTTTGCTTAAACATTTTCAACTAAAATTATTAAGTTTATATAAAGTTTACTCTTGGGTAAATGATAATTATATTATATAAAAACATTGTAGTAAATTGTACTTTGTACATTAAAGTTCAAGAAAAATTACTTTTAATAATATTTTACAACTATTTTTTAAATCGATTATTTTTGACAAGCTAAGTTAAGGCTCTGCTAAATGGGAAAATGTTGCTGAACTACCAGATCAAAAGTATAACTTTTGTGCCTGTGCGTTTATGAACAAAATTTTTTCTAATCGGCTGCAAAGTAGGCGCAATAGAAACACACTCTAATGTATATTTTGACACAAAACATCACAAATGGGTAGAAGCCGCTCGCATGGCTGGTGCAAGGTCAAATGCAGCCTGCGCTGTTTTTGGAGGCAGAATTGTGGCTTGCGGCGGGTAAGAAAATCGCTACAAACTGAGTTGGGTTAAGTCTTACGACTTCGCAGGTGATTCCTGGACACCGATGCTTAAAATGATCACGGGCAAGCATGGCCACAGCTTGGTCGCTGTCAGAAGCAAGTTGTTTGCGTTCGGCTGCGTAAAAACAAGTGGCGCGTGCGACAGCGCTTGCTACAAATTTGTTGCGCTTACGTCCTCAATGCACTATATAAACTCACTGTTTCCCAGC
>NW_028139637.1:32280-54955 GCF_965202585.1 Thalia democratica
TCAAAAAACGTAGGAGGAGATAGATTTTTAGTGATTAGGTTTAATCTAGGAGTATTCATAAGAAAAAAGTTTTCGATATTTTTAATTAGATGTTCTTTCAAGTTTCATGTATAAAAGTAAGAATATACAATGTAGAACATGCAGTGCTTTAGTATTTTCTTTTAAATAATTATGAAGCAATAGGCTTTCAATGGCGACCAAATTTTTTTGAGCTTTAGTTAAAAATAATTCTTAAGTTCGAGTATAAACCTGGTGTAACAAACAAAATTGCATACTGATGAAATTTGAAAATTTTGCATAGATAGTTTAAATAAAGTTACGTTGGTATATTTGTCTGAAATGTCATTATCATTTTAAAAATATCACTTGTAAATAAGTTTTAACTGTTTTAAAATTATTTTAAAAAACAAACATCATCAAACATATTTAGCAGCGCTTTTAAACAATGAACTATCTATCTGTCTATGTCATCTTTTAAGTAAAACATAAACTGTGTATACTATATTACAAACATTGTTTTAAGTTGAACAAAAATAAAAATTAAATATGAACAAAACATAATTGCTGTTTTTAATTGTAGCTTAAGTTAAGTTATCAAGACCTAGCCAAAAATAACCCAGTGCAATACAATGGAATCCTACAATTGTGCTAGTATCAAACATTAAATTATACTAACAAAGTTTTCTGTTCATAGTAAAATAAACATTCTGTAGACTAGTTTGTACACTTTAACAAACACACCTTTTAAATAAATATATCTCATAATAAAGTTAAATAAGCGTCAAAGCTAAAATTTGTTTTATAAATTTTTAAATTGAGCTAGTTTTTTTGTCCTTTTAATTCATATTTACACGATTGATTTTTTTACAACTGTTTATTCACTATCTAATACTGCATTAACTTAATTTAAATGTTCAAATGAGTAAAAGACTTTTACTAAACTATAAAGAAATTATGCATTTTCTCTGAACCAAAAACTAATGAGCTTAACTAAAGAATAATAAAACTAATTAACAGATTCTGAAATATTAAACTGTGATATCCTTAGGCTATGTTTACGAACACAAGCTTTCATGAAAAAATACAAATACTTGGTTCAATGACTTTAAAAAGTTCAGTCACTCGTTAACAATTATTTACACTTAAAAATGTCACTTGTGAATGAGAACAACAGTAATTTGATACATCTGTTGTAGTGCTGAATTAAATTAAAATAAAGTTTATTTGAGCTGTAGTTTCATCACTTATAAAAAGTTTTAAAAGATTCCTGTCATTTTATTTTTGTAAATTCAAACAAGTTATGTCAACCATTAAAAATTCTCAAAGTGATTAATCAAAATTTTCAACAACAAATTTTACCTAATATAAACTAAAGAAATCAAAAGTTAAAAAAAAAAGGAAAATTCAAACTCCGTTTTTAAATGATAATTTTAGAAGTGTAATGAATATTTCAATTAATAACAAATATTTATTAAAGAATAAAAGACTTTTTTACTTTCTATTAGTTTCTAAATAAGCATTTTTTACTTATAGAGCTTAGGCCGATCATAATTTAAAAAAAAAATAGTACTTTAGAATCTGTTAAATATATCTTAAATTTACTGCAGATAACAAAAATCTTAAGCGAGTTATATTTAAAAACTGTTGCATTTAAACATTCAAAAAATAAAAAGTTAATAAATTTTGCATAAACATAAAACCTTTTATTACGTCCATAAGTTCGTTGTTGTTGATTTTTTATATATAGCAAAGTTACTTTTTTACAAGGTTTAGTTTTATATCACATATAATGTAAGTTTTTTTGCTTTTTAAATAAAATTTTAATTTAAATTTAATTACTACTTCTGTTGTTTACTTTAAGGTAAAAGTGGTTTAAAGTTTTTATAAGTTTTAAAAACGTTTTATAAAATTTGAAATTATAGCAATAGTATTTTGATAATGTATTTCATAGAATGTTCATCTTATTACAAACTGTTTTACAGCTGTCATCAAGATAAATATAACTATTGTTACTATCTCCAAAGAGGTTAATAAAACATAAGTAATATGAATCCTGGTTTTTTGTACTTAAATACAATTCTAATTGTTATGACTGTATAATGCGTTTATTTTTAAACCAACAGCTTATAATCGTTTTAAAAGTAGAGTATGAAATTTTAAAAATGTGGTTTTTTGAAATTTAATTATATTCACTTAACAAAATACTCTTAATTAAGCTAAACCAGATTTAAAGTATTATACATTTATATTAAGTTATTGTATTGTACAGTGAAAAAAACGACTTTAATCGAAAAGGGTATTAATATTAAAAATATCACATAACTTTCATTGGTTATAAAACTTGTAAAATTTTGAACAAACATACGCAAAATTAGTTTGATATTATTAAATGTACTTGTAGCATTTCTTATGTTTGAAGATCAATTTTAGAAAACTATCAGAAAACTTAAGCATAAAAAGTTAATTCGTATAATATTTCATAGTTTTTAAACTTTTTATAAATTTAAATCTCAACATAAAATATTTTTTACGTAATTTTGATGTTGCATATTCACTGTAAAACTTATTTTCTATTTGAAATTATTATTATATACTTTCATTAAATCAAAGCTATATCATTAAAAAGTATTTATTTGTCGATATTTTTTAAGAAAAACAGATGACTTTCATAAATAATAAGCAAAAATCTGCATATAAATGAATAACTAACAATAATTACATGGAAAATTGTATATTTTGAAACTTAATTAAAATTATTTTTTTAGAGATTTAAGTTGTAAACTCCCCAGTCTATTGAGGTAAAACATTTTAAAAAGTAGAATCTAACTACAGAATCTTTAAGGTATTTTATTTCTAACAAAACCCAAAACGCTACGAAAATTTTGAAATTACTTTCGATAATCGCATTTTTGTTTTGCTTAAACATTTTTAACTAAAATTATTAAGTTTATATAAAGTTTACTCTTGGGTAAAGGATAATTATATTAAATAAAAACATTGTAGTAAATTGTACTTTGTACATTAAAGTTCAAGAAAAATTACTTTTAATAATATTTTACAATTATTTTTTAAATCGATTTTTTTTTGACAAGCTTAGTTAAGGCTCTGACAAATGGGAAAATGTTGCTGAACTACCAGATCAAAAGTATAACTTTTGTGCCTGTGCGTTTATGAACAAAATTTTTTTAATCGGCGACAAAGTAGGCGCAATAGAAACAAACTCTAATGCAGGGTTTCCCAAACTCAATTACTATATCGCCCCCTTTTCAGAAATTTGAAAAATAATCGCCCCCCACGAATTTAAAAAGTAGTTTTTCTCTTGAGTACAAACTTTTGAGCCTAAAAATTTGTGTTCGATATGTAATTTAGTCTGGTATTTCTTATGCACGCACTTTTGGGCTGTGTTTAAGTAGTTTAAAGGGCTTGGGATATTAAGTTACACTTGTTTTCTTATAAGCCCAGTAAAGTGTCTTAAATTACTTAAATTTTAAAAAGCCTTGTTTAATCAGTAATCAATCCTGATTAAATATGAACTGTTTTGAAATTAATAAAACTTTTAGGGTTGTTGTGGACAACTTTTGTAGTCAGCAATTCATGTTTACTAAAAAATCTTTTCTTGTTTCAACTCGTTAAAAAAATGTAATTGCAGGCTGCATATTTTAAAAAATAACAAAGAGAAAATTAAAAAGCTCGAGCATATTGTAATAAAGTGATTTACTATTATTGTGATCTAGGAAATACTAAAGTAACTGAAAACCAAATTGAAATTCTATTTCAAAATCATAAGCATCAAAAAACTAAATTTTGTTTATTTTGCACAAGTAGTTTTCAAGTTACTTAGCGGATCGAAATTTGATTGGATCTGGACCGTACGCTACCCATCTAAAATCTTAACTGAAACCTGGACATTATAACTATCTCTCATTTAACGAATTTCGAACATTTAGAAGTGAATACTAAGTAACTTTATTTAAGCCGCACAAAATACTTAAGTTATTTTATAAGTAGGCATGTTCTAAAATTAAATACCAGATATTAAAAAACTATAAAAGAATGAACAGATTATTTTACACATAGTAAAATAAATATTAAACCACCATTGCTGATCTAGTTTCAGGAAGTTTGACCAACTGGCTCATTAACTCATGAAAAGTGGTTTTATCAATAGCTTCTGTTAATGCAGTAAAATTATTTATTTCAATGCTAAGATATATAATAAGCAAGTTAGTTGTAAAGTTAAAAATTTAATTTTAACATTTTAAACAATATTTTTGTAGTAGTTAACCATTAAATAGTATTTGACTTGGAATAACCTTTAAGAAACTAAACCTTAGTTTCAACATTTTTTTTCTAATTTAAATTCCAAAAAAATCAAATGTTTTACAGTTAGTTCTGGAAACAGAAAGTAATCAATTAAAAAATTCTTTAAATTATGTCTTTTTGATGGCTTATTTAAAACCGTTTAATTTTATTTTTTCTCTAGTTACTAGCGTATAATAGTTTACCAGAAGAAAATAGTGAAAAACTAAAAGCTATTGTTGAATTATTAAATTAAACAACATATTTCTAATAGCTAATATATTTAAAAATAAGATAAAACAAAAACAGTTGTATTAATAGTTTAAAATTATTTAATATATAGATTTTCTTACAATAATAAATCAATTAGAAAATAAATTTGAGTTTAACAATTTTTTAAATAAAAAAATTTGAAGTCATTTCAAATGAGACATCAAATCTATACTCTTTTAAAACCAAAAAAATAATTTTTGAAATAAAAACTTTAATGGTTATCATTTTTTTTTATACAGATTAAACGAGTAATCACAAAAATATGTTAAATAAATTTCTTTCAACCAAATACTTTAACCACTATACTATAAAAACTTTTAGTGTAATGTAAATCGACAAATATAAATTACAAAATTAACCAGGTCAAAACAAAGCTATTAACATATTTAAAACATAAACTATTTTATAAATACAGTAGACTTCCTCTTCAGTTCGCATTTTGAACAAAATCAAAAAGTTTAACCTCAAAAATTGTTACCATTTTTTATGCAAAATGATAAATTTAAATATGTTATATGCAATAACGTTATGAATAAATATGAAATCAATTAAAACATAAAACAAACATTCATAAAAAAAAAAGATCTATATAAGCTATTAAATATTGTGTATTTTTTTTTAATTAATACTTAGTTAGTAATAGATTTTATTTAAGTTAAATTTAAGAAAATATAAATTTGAACTTTTTTTTTGGTAAAAAGTGCGAACTCAAGAGGAAGTCTACCGTAATTAATATATATTAGGAATTATGCAAACCTGTTATAGAATAAATAACTTAGAAAATTTTTAATATAAAAAGACTACTTAAATACAATACAAACTAGGTTAAATAAGAAGTATTTTAAAAGATCAATAAATAAATAAACCTTTCATAAAATAATGTCTGCTACTGAATTCTAATATAATGCGAAGGATGAGGTTCATGAATGCTTGCAAATCTTTCTAATCTGATTCTAAATCAGTCAAATAAAGCCTCAAGTCACCTCCTTTACAAATATCTAGATTAGATATTTTGCTCAAGATGTTGATAATTGAAGTGAAAGCTTTCTCAACAACATAACTAGAAGGAAAAACTATACACAACAATCTAAATTCCTCTCAAATGATTGGATACTTTTGCCTTAGTTTTTGTTGAGTCCAAAAGCTTTCATATCGTTCTTTGGAAAAAATAACTTTAAGTTCAAGGCCAGTTTGTAAGTCTGAGAAGGTTTCCTGTGAGTCGTTTTATTCAAAAAGATCTTTCACGAAAAGGATCTATATTTTTATCTACATGATAGCTTTTTTGTGTCAAATTGAAATTTTACTATTTAATATGTTGAAATTGTTAAAAGTTCCAGATTTTAGATTTTTTTTGCGTAAATTGTCAAATTCCAGGTTTTTAGGTAAATTGGCAGCCCTGTATAGTTTTATTTCTTAGTCTAACTTAATAACTTTTCAAACAACAATTGGAAGTATCATGAGGTTTAGTTAATATAGAAAACATAGATTTTTACAAAGCATTTATGATCCTAAATAACATGTATTTCAGGTTAAAAAATAGGGAGAGGAATTCCAATCGTCTATGATCTATGTAATTGTTAAATAAGAAAATATATGTAATTAACATGAAAGTAGGAGCCATAAGTACTTGATTTTTTTCTCTATATTTCACATAAACACAATAAACTTTTTTGTTTAAGTTTTACCTCAGGGTCAAATATTTTTTAATAGCAAGTTAAAATTAGTAAAATAGCAAGATATAAAGTAAAAATTTTATGACAACCCAAAATTTTAAAATCGCCCCCTTTTCGCCCCCTTACTAGTTATCGCCCACCCTTTCGCCCCCTTACTAATTATCGCCCCCCGAATTACTAAAATCGCCCCCAGGGGGGCGATATCGCCCACTTTGGGAAACCCTGCTCTAATGTATGTTTTGAAACAAAACATCACAAATGGGTAGAAGCCGCTCGCATGGCTGGTGCAAGGTCAAATGCAGCCTGCGCTGTTTTCAAAGGCAGAATTGTGGCTTGCGGCGGGTAAAAAAATCGCTACAAACTGAGTTGGGTTAAGTCTTACGACTTCGCAGGTGATTCCTGGACACCGATGCTTAAAATGATCACGGGCAAGCATGGCCACAGCTTGGTCGCTGTCAGAAGCAAGTTGTTTGCGTTCGGCTGCGTAAAAACAAGTGGCGCGTGCGACAGCGCTTGCTAAAAATTTGTTGCGCTTACGTCCTCAATGCACTATATAAACTCACTGTTTCCCAGCGCCTTCGCTATCAGACCTTTGATTTATCGTTTCTAAACCAAACTTACAACATCCGTTTCCCGAACGGTCCTCGACTTATGATCGTTGATGACGTAGATGAAGACAACTGGTCGTTTGTGAGGTGTAAGCACGTGGAAAATTTGCAGAACTTTTCTTGCGTCAAAGTCCCTTGGGTTTAAAATTTTCCCGAAAGAAAAAATACCAAAAGTAACAAAGATGAACTTGAAATTAATGCTAGTAGAAACTTTTGGTACTATATGTGTTATTTGTAAACATGATTTTGATTAGTATTGTATCAAACATATTTACATTCCTTTATTTTTTTAAACGTGACAATAAATTTGTAGATAAAAATACAAGTTTTTCAATTCCATTTAAAATAATTGTTTTTCAGTTACTAAACTTGAAAATTGCAAATTAATCTTTAACATATATCATACTTTTATATTTGTCAGTGTGACCTATTTTGTTTCACATCTAAATGGTTAAGATTTTTAACATCCGAACGTTTAAAACAAATTCAAAAAAAAGTCTATAATATTTACTTGCATTGCATAGAGACATAACTTGCAAAACTTATTAAAATTATCGACTTGAAAAATACTTTTTAGTTTATCTAAACAGCAGCACTAAAAACTTTTAAAAAAGATTTTGCTTTTTTAACAAGAAGAGTAAAATATCGTAAAGATCGTCTTAATCAACTATCTAGTCACGAAGCATTAAATTAATAAACTATACACATTAAACGCGAATCAAAAATGCACGAAGAAAAAATTACGAGAAGGGCACAAAATTCCACAAAGATACTTTTTCACGAGGAGACAAAGCTGCACGAAGAAAATTTTGCACCAAGGGTAAATTTTGAACGAGTTTTAATTTTGCACAGAGGGTCATTTTTTGCACGAGAGTAACAAAATAAGAAACAGAAAAAAATACTAAGAAAAAAAAAGGAATAACTTGATAAAAAATAAATATATATGTTTAAGTTACTGACCGAGGGTAAGGGTTAGGGGTAGTAGTGATAGTAAAAAAGATAAAAAATAAAAAAACAAAAAATATTAACATTTGCAAAAATGTCTACGTAGAAAATTGTATGCTTGTGCAAAAGTGTCTTCGTGCAAAAGTGACCTTTTGTACAAAAATGTCTTCGAGCAAAAGTATGTTAGTGCAATTTTGTTCCCTCGTGCAACTTTGTCCCCTAGTGCAATTTTGTACGCTCGTACGAATTTGACAGCTTCCCCCACATTAAACATACAAATGATTATAAAATTTTATTTTTTTAAGAAAACTAATATTTGCTTTGTTCACTCGGCCACTTGAGAAATTTTTAAACTAGTTCATTTCAAAATGCAAAGTGACTTAATTTTGTGTACTTTGTTTACGTTTTAGAATTATTAAAAAGTATTAAATATAAAAAAAACATTTCATTTTTCTTAAATTTATTTTAGTACTTTCGTAGTAAGGCTCATTTGAAATTGTATCTTACTAAGTTAGAATGAATAGAATTTAAAATAAAATAATACTGTAATTGAAAATTTAAGAAAATAAAATGTCGTAATAATCGAATGTTAAAAATTAACTAAATGCTTATGCTGTATCCTTTTGGTATATTACTAAAACTCGTTAGATTACAAACAGTCTAAAATAAACCAGCTATAATAGTAATAATTAAAACTACACTTTAGAATAAAAATTTACAAGAAACTAATTATTTAAAATTTATTTAATAGAAGGATCTGAAAAGTCTAGTTTGGTATATAAACTTTTTCTGCTTAGAAAAACTGGGCCTTATGATTGAATACATAAGACTTTTAGAATATGCAGTTGAAAAGAGTTTTCCACTCTCACTTAAACTGAAAAGTTATTTTATTTTTTATTTTTAGCACACTCAGGATTGTCCAACAAACGTTGCCTAATCGCCGAGAAGTATTTTTTCGTTAGTTTCTCCGAACAGCCATCAAACCAACTTTTCAAGACTTTTGGTACATGCTGACCGATTCTTACATGAAACCTTTAAGATGTTTTCCCCACGTAGTCACTACCACAGTGACAACTAAACTTATAGATGATGTTACTTTTTCTTGGGTGGGAGAAACATCTTTGTAAATTCCACTTTTAGGAATCTACTAAATAGTTAAATAAGTTTTTTCACCATCAAAAATTATTTTTATTAAAAACATATTTAAAGTAGTTTTACAGCATCTTTTCCATGTTTTCCAACTACCTAGCACAGTGTTTCACCTTAAAGTTAGCTACAAACTAAAAATAGATCCAAAGTGTGTTCTTTAAAAAACCTGGAAGAAATTCAGAAAACTTGGAAAAAATTTCTCCAAATAATTTGGCAACTTTTAATTAAAGAAAACAAATAAAGCTTTGACTATTTGCTGAAAACCAAAATCCAGAAACTTTACCAATGCCATTAGCTTGCTTTTAATCTTGCACTTCTTTAAAATTTTGAACACTTAATAAACTAATACGTTATTTCACGCGATGAAACTTAATTTTTATTTAAAAGCATGCTGTAAAATTTAGACCATAGTTGTCAGGAAGCATTTGATGTAAAAATTTTTTCCTATTTATTAAGAGAAAACTGAGCTTTAGACAAACAAAATAAAACACGCCTGAGTGAACAGCTACAATTAGTGAATTTCTAAACCTTAAAAAAGTGGTCTAGACTAGACTTTTTTCAAGCAACCTAGTTGCATTTATATGATTTTTTTCTCCTTTGGTTCAATGAAGCAATTTTGTAAAGAGCCAAAATGTAATCTTTTTTTTTATTTTTCTGTTTAACTCTTTTGCTGGTTAGTCAGTCATGCTGAGCATATAAAATTTTATAAGTAGAGAGTTTTACATATATCACATTGAGTTTATCTTACTTAGCTTAACTATTTCATTTGTAAATGATTTTACCATTAGTTGTATACTTAAAAATGTTGAAAATCCTATAAATGATTAGATGTCAAAATTTTGAGATACCCCCTAAACTTTTATGTGGTTAATTTTGAATTATTCAGCTGTAAAAGCCATAGTTAGATTTAACTTTAATAGCTTTATCATCATTTAAGCTTAACATCAATAGGCTATTTAACCCTTTAAATCTAGCATTATTTTGTTGATACCTGATCTAAAATTCTAGTTCAGTTTTAATAACAAAATTTAGGAGGCAAAGTTATGGTTTCAAACTTTCTTCTCAATTAAAATTATTGGTTTACAGGGTTGCCACATACTCAGGCTACTCAAGTAAACTAAAGTTAATTGAAAAAATTGTAAAATTAAGGCTGGCTTAGGAAAATTCAGGCCATATAAGCATAGTTTAAACTTTTTTGATGTCTCAGGCCAGCAATGGAAACTTTAAACCTATTTGAACAACTCAGGCTACTTTTGACATTTTTTATAAGTTTTTTAGAGTTTTCATTACTTCAATTTTTTTTTGTTAAGAAATAAGTTCTTATTTTAGTATTTTTAAGTAACTAAGCTTGATTTTTTTTTCTGAATATTTGTTCTAATATGAATATCAATTTGTTTCTATTTTATTTTTAATTCAGCTTGATTCAAGCTAGCTTAATGTCACTCAAACGAGTTTTGGCTTAATTATGCTGGATAAAAAATTTGAGTATAGTATCAGTGTTAAAACTTAAGTTCGAAATCCTTAAGTTAGGTTATACAAAAACATAAGTTTTATTTAAAAAAAACCTTGAAATTATAATTTACTACTTCAAATTGCAAATTCATATTACGAAATCCAAGGTTTAACTGATTTAAAACTTTGTAAACATTTTAAATTTAAAACGACAGCTCAAAAGCCTATGCTATACTTAAAAATAAAAATTATCAGGATTACCGAAAAACTTAGAATTCTGGAAAAAGATAGAATATGACAATTTAGGCTAAAAAAACCTGGAATTTGAACAAAAATCACTGAAAAGCCTGGAATTTTAAACAAATGTAATTTTTAAATCTTCAATTTTAAACAATTGTTTATATTAAGTATTAAAGTTTTAGTTTTACACAAAAAATCTACTGTGTACATAAAAAAAAAATTATTATTAAAAAACACATTTTAAGTACCTTTACAGTATCTTACAATGTTTTCATACTACTTAGCACAGTTGTTCTACTTAATTTGAAATATAATGGTAAAATTTACTTAAACTCTAATTTTCAAACATTGCTAAGAAAGGATAAAATAAAAAATACACATGTAACTTTAAGTTCAGTCCCTCATGCTATTTAATAAAGTATAGAGCTTTCTAGAAAATCTTAATTTAATAAAATGGCTTTTATTTTATTTAAAACTTTTTCAAAATTTTATTCATTTTTCTTGTAAAATTGTTGAAATAAGTTCTTCAAAGGCTAGTCTTAGATATAAATTATTTGTAGTTTTTGTTTTAATTTTATTTTATCAGTTAAGCCATAATGTGTAAATAAAAATTTTAGTTTGTTAAAAATGCATTGAAAACTTTACTTAGAAAAGTTGATCAGTTTGTTAAACTTGTTCTCAAAATATTATAATTTAAATTAACAGTTATATTTCTAACCATTAAAAATAGTGAAGCACAAATAAGTATTAAGCAATTTTAAATCAGCTGTATCTAATTTTAAGAATATTTTTATATAAGTAGTTTAGATGGTGCATTGTGTTTTAGTTAAAATTTTCTTTATTTTTATATAACTGACTATATATTTTTTAAATTCTTTTAAACTAAATTATTAATGTTAGACTGCACTAAATTAATTGTAAAAAATAGTTTAGGTGCATAAACCTCTTAGTTTTAATAAATTAAAAATTAAAGAAATGTTTAATTTTAAGTATACTCTTAAACATTTTAGAAAAGTATTTACTTACTCAAATTTTTTATAAGCTCAGATTATTTATTGTAATGAGGTTTTATGTTCCTAAATACTATTTACTTGACACTAAACTTTTGGCAGGGTTACCCTACACACTAGGAAACCAAAAAGCAATTTTTAGTACAAAAAAATTTAGAAGTTATAGATAACACTTTTTTTTCTAGTTGCAGACTATTATTTAATTCTAATATGCTATCCTCAGATTTTTTTCCTCCTATACGTGCAATTTGGTAACTATATGTAAATGTTTCAAAACTAGTTATCATTTAATATAATTTTAAAGCTAATTATCAAAACTTATTACAGGGTTGCTAAAAAACCTGAAATCTGGTAAAATCTGGAACTTGAGAAAAAAAAAGCCTGGAATTTCTAATAAATATTACCAAAAAACCTAGAATTTTAACAGTTTTTACATTATATGTAGTTGAATTTAATTTTAAACAAAAATTCACCATAAAGATAATAAAAACTGTTGTGATCAAATTTTCTTTTTTAATAAACACATTTAAAGTAGCTTAACAGTATCTTTTTAATGTTGTTATACTTTTTTTTTACAATTTTAAACCTTAAACTTAGCTTTAAACAAAAAATAGACCCAAAAACATGTGCTTTTAAAATCTTGAAAGAAATTCAGAAAACCTTGAACAAATTTTTCATTTGCATTCCTGAATTAAAGAAAATAAATAGAATTTTGACTAATTTCTCAAAACCAGAAAATTTACCAATGTCACAAACCTTATTGTAAACTCCCCACTCAGGTTTAAATGTTTAGTGCTTAGTTAGTTAACAGCTTTTGCTTTGTGTGTCACAGAAAAAAAATTGCACTGTTTAGTGGAAAGTACTGTAACTCATTCAAAGTTCTAAATTCATTGAAAAGTTTTAAGTTTTAATAGAATACCATCAACAAATGCATATTTAAAAATTAAGCTCTTCACTAGCTTTTATAAGTTTTTATTGAAAATGCTAATAAAAGTATATAAATTAATATAATGCACTATTTAAACAAAACTTTTGTATCACTTAAACATTTCCAATGCCCATTTATCAATATTTAATTTCACTCATTTAAGTAAAGAAAATCCAAAAAAAGTTTTTGTTAAACTAGATTATAGTAAAGTAGATTTCCTTTTGCTTTTTTGCATGTTATTCTACATTGGTGTTGATTGCAATGACAAATTTTAACCAATATTTACAGCTCATTATAAACTATACTTGTCAATTTATCTTTTTGACTAGAAATACACATAATTACCTTAAATTTTTCTTTAAACTTGACATTAAACAAACAGTTAATGTTGCATTGTTTTAAAAATATATTCTAACAAGGTTAAAGTATTTTTTGGTAATTTTTAATTTTTGAATTTAAAGTTAGCACTTAACATTAAATGTCATATAATCTTATATAATCTTATGAATCATCTATGAGTAAAGATAGTGAAAACTTTTAGTTTGCAGAAAAAGTTTAAATATCACTACAAAAATGTTTATTTATTTAAGCCAAGTTTCAGGCTATTAAAAGTATATTATTAAAGCTTTACTTATATTGTAAAATTTATAAGTAGCATGAAATTATTTTTAGTCATTAATGCAAAGTTAATTTACATAGACAACTTAGGCTAACTCAAGTATGTTAATATTTTTTTTCGATGCTGAAGTTAAGTTTTATTACTATTATGTTAAAATTTTTATAGTAATTAAATGACTTTATTATTAAATATGAACTTGGTTAGCACTTTTTTTAAATTTAAGGCTGGTATTACTTAATTCCTACTTTTTTTCCTAATCTAAGACTAGCTTGATATTACTCAGACTTTTTTGATCTCTGAGTTTTGTTTTATAATTATAAGGTTCGTATTATATCTAATAAGAAACAATAGATAAAATAACAAAAAAATTAAATAGGAACAACCTAGTTTGTTTAAGTTCTAAAAGATCTTTTAGAGAACTTAAACTTGATTAAAGTATTCGTGCAAATAAATCCTAAAGCTCATACTAGTCTTACTGACTTTTCACTCAAGTACTACAACTGTATAAAAACAAAATTGATTTATTTTTTATGAAAATTTTCAACTATAATTTTCATTTCAGATTTATGTTAGATTCGGAAATGTCAGGATCGCCAACAAAACAAGACTCAAGGAAAGGTGCACGAGCAGCAGAAGACGTGCCAACTTGCGAGCTCGCCAATTTAAACCTCAAGCAACCAACCAACTTGAACGTGATCTTTGTAGGTCACGTGGACGCGGGCAAGTCGACACTGGGCGGCCAGATCCTCCTGCTGACCAACCGGGTGGACAAGAGGAAGGTGGAGCAGTACAAGAGGGAGGCGAGGGAGATGAACAGGGAGTCGTGGTACCTGTCGTGGGTGCTCGACGAAAACGAGGAGGAGAGGGAGCGGGGGAAGACGTGGGAGGTGGGCAGGAAGTTCTTCAGGACCGAGAACAGGTGAGTGAATGAATTTCGTGTATACAAATTTAAAATATACTTACGTAAATTTTCATATGCGGTTTTTCAATATCAATTGACTTCTTTAACCTTTACCTTGTGTTGGTTTTATAAAAGTACACCTTCTTTGATGTCTGTTTACAATTTATATTTCTAATTAAAACATATTCAAACTCTCACATAGTTCTACTTAATAAAACTATAGTTAACACTTCTGTAAACTTCATATGCTAACAGGCAATTCACCATCTTGGACGCGCCCGGTCACAAAATCAAAATTTCCGAGATGATCGTGGGAACCTCGTTGGCCGACATCGCCGTGCTCGTCATTTCGGCGAGGAGGGGCGAGTTCGAAACCGGCTTCGAGAGGGGAGGGCAGACCCGGGAGCACGCCATACTGGCCCAAGTGTCAGGGGTCAGCCGCCTCGTCGTGCTCGTGAACAAAATGGACGACCCGACGGTGGGCTGGTCGAAGGAGAGGTACGACGAGTGCGTGAACAAGCTGCAACCGTTCCTCAAGGGGATCGGGTTCAGGAGGAACCTGCACTTCATGCCCTGCTCCGGGTACACGGGGGCGAATTTGATGGTGGGGCAGCAAGAGAACCACCCGTGGTACACCGGCCCACCATTCATACCCTACTTGGACCAGCTTCCAGACATCGAACGTGACTCAAGCGGGCCTGTTAGGATGCCGATAGCGTACAAGAACGTGGACATGAATAACAAAATGGTCATTGTTGGAAAGGTGGAGAGCGGAACGCTTAGCTTGAACCAGCAGTTGGTGTTGCAGCCAACCGGTAAGAACCACTTATATTTTAAAAGTCCCAATTATTTTAATTATGATTATATAAAATTTAAATTGAAACAAGCATAATTTTATAAATTTTTAAAAGACCAAATAAAACAAAATAAATTTAGGTAAAAAGGTGAAAGTGAGCTGTGTTCAAGTGAACGACGTGGAAGCGACTTCTGCGAGCGCAGGTGAAATTTGCAAACTGAAGCTTGAAGGTGCGGGCAAAGACGAGGTTTCAGAGGGATTCGTCCTGTGCTCCCCTGGTAATTTGTGTCGAACGGCGACTGTGTTCGACGCTGAGATAAAAATTCACGAGGTTCCAAGGTTATCGAAATTTATCACTGCGGGTTCCGAGGCAGTGCTGTACATGCACAGGTTGAATATGCAGTTTTACTAAAGTTTTATAATAATACTGGTAAATATAGTTTGCTACATATTTTTTTAACAGAAACTAGCGTTAAAAAGTTTTTCTGATTTATAAGCTATTAAATTTATTGAAAAGTTTTATGTTTTAGTGATTGATAATTTTAAAACATTTTTTGAAAGTGTTATCGTTTATAAATATATTTTATTTATTTTTTCAGTGTTTCTAAAAAGAAAGTTTTCATTGAAAAAACTACTCTACATTCCTAAAATAAAGAAACTAGAAGAAACTAGGAAAGAAGGAAAAAGGAAAGAGAAAGAGAAATTGAAAAAACCATTTGCTGTACAAGTTAGTGAATTAGATAAGATTTGTGTTGAAATAATCAGCAACTATTAATTTTAAACAAAAAAAGACTTGTTGAAGTTTTATTTGAAATCATTATAAATGGTTATTTAAGCTTTATAGTTTATAAACTTTGTCTATACCTACTAATACAAATTCATAATTGTTTTCTGTCGTTTATGTAAAGCTATATAAAGTACATTAAATTAACAAAACTTAAGTACTCTTAGCCGATTAAATTTATCTTTAAAGTTTATTTGCATTCCAACTATTTCAGGGTCAGAACGTGGGTGTCAGGCTCAGCGTTTGCAGCCCGATCTGCGTGGAAACGTACCAGAGCATGCCGAAAATGGCCAGGCTCGTCCTGCGGCAGAGCGGCGAAAGTGACGTCACAATAGCCTTCGGCAAAGTGACCGAGGTGCACGGTGACGTCAGCAGTGTCGAATAAGCGCAGTGTTGCTCCGGCCCGCCAACGTTAAAAGCCCAGCGAAATTCAATTTGTCTTTCACTTGAATATCTAAACGTTAAATTTAATGCGGGCCTTCAGTATACTGAAGCTTGAAGGTGCGGGCAAAGACGAGGTTTCAGAGGGATTCGTCCTGTGCTCCCCTGGTAATTTGTGTCGAACGGCGACTGTGTTCGACGCTGAGATAAAAATTCACGAGGTTCCAAGGTTATCGAAATTTATCACTGCGGGTTCCGAGGCAGTGCTGTACATGCACAGGTTTGAATATGCAGTTTTACTAAAGTTTTATAATAATACTGGTAAATATAGTTTGCTACATATTTTTTTAACAGAAACTAGCGTTAAAAAGTTTTTCTGATTTATAAGCTATTAAATTTATTGAAAAGTTTTATGTTTTAGTGATTGATAATTTTAAAACATTTTTTGAAAGTGTTATCGTTTATAAATATATTTTATTTATTTTTTCAGTGTTTCTAAAAAGAAAGTTTTCATTGAAAAACTACTCTACATTCCTAAAATAAAGAAACTAGAAGAAACTAGGAAAGAAGGAAAAAGGAAAGAGAAAGAGAAATTGAAAAAACCATTTGCTGTACAAGTTAGTGAATTAGATAAGATTTGTGTTGAAATAATCAGCAACTATTAATTTTAAACAAAAAAAGACTTGTTGAAGTTTTATTTGAAATCATTATAAATGGTTATTTAAGCTTTATAGTTTATAAACTTTGTCTATACCTACTAATACAAATTCATAATTGTTTTCTGTCGTTTATGTAAAGCTATATAAAGTACATTAAATTAACAAAACTTAAGTACTCTTAGCCGATTAAATTTATCTTTAAAGTTTATTTGCATTCCAACTATTTCAGGGTCAGAACGTGGGTGTCAGGCTCAGCGTTTGCAGCCCGATCTGCGTGGAAACGTACCAGAGCATGCCGAAAATGGCCAGGCTCGTCCTGCGGCAGAGCGGCGAAAGTGACGTCACAATAGCCTTCGGCAAAGTGACCGAGGTGCACGGTGACGTCAGCAGTGTCGAATAAGCGCAGTGTTGCTCCGGCCCGCCAACGTTAAAAGCCCAGCGAAATTCAATTTGTCTTTCACTTGAATATCTAAACGTTAAATTTAATGCGGGCCTTCAGTATATAGTTTAGATAAATGGGCTTTTAAAAAAATATTAACATATTTTCTCTTTTACCTTTTGGCTTTGATCTACGGGCAATTTTTCAGGGTTTACCAGTTCTTTTGCTTGTTTTTCGTTGTCAGTTCTTTAATATTCTCTAACAACTTCTATAAAAAACTAGGTTGACTATTTAAAGATAGTTTCTATAAGCATGTTAAAATGTTCTTAAAGGAATAGATACAAGTTATTAAATGTGTAAAGGCAAGTATATTGAAAAGTAACTTCTTTTAACGAGCCGGAGCAACATACAGTGGTTTATTTAAAATTTGTAGCGATGTTTTAAACAAGAGGATGCCACAGAAGAAGGTATAAAAGAACATGAAGAGTTTCTACACTAACGGTTTTATGGACTCAGTATAAGAAAGATTCTACTTGAGTATGAAGATTTCCCAATAAAAATTATTGAATTAATTGTGTTTTTGTTTCGACTATTAATTAATAAACTAAATATTGGTTTTATTTTTGACTATGTATTATTTAACTTAAAAATTTTGAGTGTTTTAGAACAATATTTTCATTAAACTTATAAGTTAAACGTTTTTTTCGATGAGTAATGAAAAAAAAAATGTCATATTAGTAATATAAGTTTAATAAGTAATTTCCCAAGTAAAACATACAAACTACAAAATTAAAATACATCAGTTAAATTTTGACAAGATATTCTGTATATCAATTAAAAATTACAACATTCAGTAACTTTTCTTATCATTTTATAGTTAGATCAAATATATAGTTGATAGTTTTTTCTATATTTAGGTACAAATATAGTATCAACGTTTTATTCAAGATTGTTACTTTAGCTGTCAGTGTTTTTCCTAAAAGGATCAACAGAGCTTTTCAAGTAAAATTATAATAACACTAACTACACAGATATGTATAATAAGATCAAGTAATGATAAATTAATTAGTTAGTCATTGTATTTAATAATCTAACTAATTAACTTTTAAAAAAACACTCGTCAAAATAAACTTAAAATATTAATGAAAAATCAAAAAACCTAAGGTGGTATAATCGACATAAAAGTTGTTTAAAATCAATAAATAAGAAATAGTTAGATCTAAAATGAGGGCACATTGAAGTTAAGCCGATTTTATATATAATATTAGCCGTTTAATTTCGAAAATTTGGATATTTTTCGATATAGTGACTTTAGCCAGAACTGTTTCTTGCGATTTCTTGAGGATGCTGTACTTGTGTTATTGCCATCTTGTTTTGAAAGAAACTCCTGTTGAACCAATGTACTACGTATTTCTGACTGTAGCTTTGTATACACCCTTTAAAAGGTATTCACTATTTCTAGAAATCACAATCACTAGCTCTGGCTAAATTTACTAGAATAAACAATATCGAATTCTCCACATATACAATAATTTTTTTTTTTCAACTATTAAAACAATTTTAAAACAATTGCATTTTTTTGAATTACCTGTTGTCAGTAAATACCAGTTCTACCTAAAGATTTCCAAATCCCTTTTCATAACCGCTCCTTTAGTAAATTATTTTAGTAAGATATTCTACTAATAAGTAATTCTAGTAAGAATATCACAGTATAGTGCAACACTACAACTGTTACGTTTAAATAGATCGCAATGATAAAACTATCACATCTCAGTAGATCGCAACAATTCAATTATCTACGTTGCTTAAGTTTTATTTTATTAGTTTTTTAAATAAATATTTTACATATCTTAAATTATAGAAAAAAAATATTCATAATATACTATGAAGTAAAAAGTTTCTAAATTTCAAACATATAAAGTATGTTATAAAAAATAATAATTTAACTTTATATAAAACACAGTAAGATAACAATTGGCATATAAGTGGATAGAAAAATTTTTCCAATTTTTGTTTTAATCTTAACAATAAAGCTATTACATCACAGTAGATTGCAACAACACAACTATAACATCACAGTAGAAAGATACGATACAACTATCACATCACAGTATACAACAAAAATACAACTATCACATCACAGTGTACGAAAAAAAATTACAAGTATCACATCACAGTAGATTGTAACGATACAACAATCGCAGAAGATTCCAGCAGTACAAATATCACATCACAGTAGATTAGAATAATACAACTATCACATCACAGTAGATTGCAACAATACAACTATCACATAACAGTAGATTGCAACAGTACAACTATCACATTACAGTAGATACAACTATCACATCACAGTAGATTGCAACAGTACAACTATCACATCACAGTAGATCTCAATGATACAACTAACACATCACAGTAGCTTGCAACAGTACAACTATCACATCACAGTAATTTGCAATAATACAACTACCACATCACAGTAGATTGTAACAGTACGACTATCACATCACAGTAGTTTAATAATAAAACTATCACAACATAGTGATTGCAACAGTACAACTATCACATCACAGTAGATCTCAAGAACACAACTATAACATCACAGTAGATCGCAACAGTACAACTGTCAAATCACAGTAGATTGCAACAATACAACTATCACATCACAGTAAGCAAAATGTTCTTAAAAATTCAAAAAAAAAAAAGGAAAAGACACTTAGTGCGAAAAGAAAAATGTAAAAGATATTTTACAAATCTTGGCTTTTTAATATAACATTAAAACTTTAATTATAATTTCAAAACAAGAAATCTAATTTTTTTTTTATTTAATAATTGAATTTTATAACAATCGGTTTATTTAAAACCTAAAACTTTAAAAGTTGTCAAAATTACGAATAGACTAACTGTTAGTTCACGAATATTTATAGCTAATATCCAAAAACTGTGTTGAGCTGCAAAGTTTGAATCCCTGTTTTTAATTATTAGAATAATCAATTTTTGACTAAACTCATTGAAAATCTCAGTATTTTTTAAAATTGTCTTCCGTTTACATAAGTGTTTTTCCTAAAAATCTTGGCCAAATTGAAGTAACTGTCGGAAAGTCATCACTGTAAATATCATTTTTAATAATGTTTATACACGTATTTGTATCGTCGCAATCGTTGTACTGTGATGTAATAGTTGTGTTGTTGCAATCTACTGTGATGTGATAGTTGTACTGTTGCATTTTATTGTGATGTGATAGTTGTAGTCTTGCATTCTACTGTGATGTGATAGATGTGTTGTTGCAATCTACTGTGATGTGATAGTTGTATTGTTGCAGTCTATTGTTATGTGATAGTTGTGTTGTTGCAATTTATTGTGATGTGATAGTTGTATCATTGCAATCTACTGAGATGTGATAGTTGTATACTTGCAATCTACTGTGATGTGATAGTTGTACTGTTCTAATTTTTTTGATGTGATAGTTGTACTCTTGCATTCTACTATGATTTGATAGTTGTATTGTTGCATTCTACTATGATGTGATAATTGTATCATTGTGATCTACTGTGATGTGATAATTGTATCGTTGCGATCTACTGTGATGTGATAGTTGTATCATTGTGTTCTATTCTTATGTGATAGTTGTAATGTTGCGGTATATTGTGTTTATATAGTTGTGTTGTTACGATCTACTGTAATTATATAGTTCTATTATTGCATCTACTTTGATTTGATAGTTTTATTGTTGAGGTCATAATTTGAAACTTTTAAAACTTACACTATATATTCTGGAGTTCATGGTGAAAAGCAAGAATAAATGGTCTTAGGTTTATTTGCTGGCAGTTTTAAAATAACAGATATTATAGGAATTTTCAGAAGTTGAAAATGGTAGAGCTATAAGTTAAAAAGGGCCACAAGTTGAAAAAGGTAGAGCCATAAGGCCGTAATTTGAAATTTACATTAGATATATTTGAGTTGATGATGAAATCCAAAAATAATAGTTCTTATGCGTAATTATTAATATTTTTCTGAGAAATCGTTTTGGAGTGGGCCATAGCTTTATTTATTCTTTTAGAAAAAAAAATTGGGAAACCCTGCTGTATATGAGTATAAATATTTCAATTAACTTTGATACATAGTTAATTTAGTAAAAAGTTTAAATACAAAACTATAAAAGTATAAATAATAAGTTTAATGTTTAAATTTTTGCGGAATTAAAAAACAAATTAACTAAAAACTTCTTACTTTATATAAAAAAATCGCTTAAATTAAATAGGAACGTTTTTGTTTCCTTATAAGACAAAATGTGTTGTAAATCCACATTAAAATATGAATTTTATTACCAGTAGTAATTATACGACACTTTATAAAAAAAGCCTTTTTTTCAACACAAAAATGTCTCCACAATAAAGTTGTTTGTCATAAGTTAAGACTAGACTGAGAAAGTTTGCTTGAAAGCTGTAAGAGAGGATAGTAGGTTTATTAATATGGATGAAAGTATTTTTTTACTATTTGATCAAGAGTCTATTCATTTCAACGATTTTAATCAGTTGTACCTCAAAATTTTTTCAGGTTTTAAAATTATCTGATAACTTAAGTGAAACTTGATGAAATTAGACCTACTCGTAAAAACATAGTAAACCCCTATGCCTTAAATTTTAAATTGAGCCCCTGTAAAGCCTTCAGCAATGCATGAACTATTTTATAATCTACTGTCTTCTGCTAATAAATATAAACTTTGCTTTAAGGATATAAGATAACAATAGATCAAGTAAGTAAATTTTTTTTATTGAAAACTAATTTTGTTATTTAATAATTTTATAAAATTAAAGTTTAAAGTTTTGGTTTATAATATCTCGTCTATTTTTGTAGTAAAAACCCCGAATTTCGTTTTTTAAATCTTATCTTATCTAAAATACTTAATGGTATTAAGAATGTACAACTATTCCAAAACCAGAGTCAATATTACAATTAACTTCGATTTAATAGGTCAAAGTTTTATATTTTTTAAAGCTTTTATACAACAACAAAATAAGTCATCACACTATGATGTGATAATTGTATCATTGTGATCTACTGTGATGTGATAATTGTATCGTTGCGATCTACTGTGATGTGATAGTTGTATCATTGTGTTCTATTCTTATGTGATAGTTGTAATGTTGCGGTATACTGTGTTTATATAGTTGTGTTGTTACGATCTACTGTAATTATATAGTTCTATTATTGCATCTACTTTGATTTGATAGTTTTATTGTTGAGGTCATAATTTGAAACTTTTAAAACTTACACTATATATTCTGGAGTTCATGGTGAAAAGCAAGAATAAATGGTCTTAGGTTTATTTGCTGGCAGTTTTAAAATAACAGATATTATAGGAATTTTCAGAAGTTGAAAATGGTAGAGCTATAAGTTAAAAAGGGCCACAAGTTGAAAAAGGTAGAGCCATAAGGCCGTAATTTGAAATTTACATTAGATATATTTGAGTTGATGATGAAATCCAAAAATAATAGTTCTTATGCGTAATTATTAATATTTTTCTGAGAAATCGTTTTGGAGTGGGCCATAGCTTTATTTATTCTTTTAGAAAA
>NW_028139638.1:0-54742 GCF_965202585.1 Thalia democratica
GTAGCGAAACATTATTAAAGGTGGATTTTACAGCTAATGAAGCTTGCTAAGCCTTTCTTATTGAGTTTTCACACATGTAAGAAACGTGGAGGTAGATTGGGCAAGTAGGGTAAGCAGTTTATTTTGGAATGAGAATGAATAGCTTATTGACTGATAAAGATGAAATATTGGTGTTGACTATTGTTCAATTCGTCGTAGTGTTAAGTTTAATATTGCTTATTGACGACAGGGGAAACGTTCAAAATCCGCCCATGATCAAAATCAATCCGATCGAAATCGAGAAACGTTTACCGACCGAGGGTTAGGGGTAGAGTGATAGTGAAAAATTTATAAAAAGTCTAAAAAAAGAATGCAAAAAATATATAAAATAAATAAATAAAGAAAAAAAAAGGTGGATTTTGAACGCGGGTGGATTTTGATAGTATACCCGACTACATAGGTTCCCAAATTTTTTGTTTTGAATGACCCCCTATAAAGAAATAAAAAAAGCTATGACCCCCTCCAACAAGATTACTCAAAAAACACCTCTTATTTGCCCTCCACTATAAACATTAACTAGACAATTTCAGATTTAGAGTTTTATTCAACACAGTTTTTCATGCAAACGCAATGATCACGATTTAAAACTCTATAAAGTAAGATAGGTACTACAATATGAACTCAAGAATATTTAGTGTAAGTTTCATATTATGACTTCATGGCCTCCCTGTGGCTTCTTTGCTGCTCGTGGCTCTCAAAGGGACCGCTTGGCTCACTTTGGAAATCCCCGTTCTACAACTAGCAAAGAGATATATATTGTTTATGTTTAACGAACATAATCTCAAGATGTCCACCTTAATTTTAAAACTGTCATCTTACTGATTTAAAAGTAGGCAGCATTTACAAAAAATAGGCCGTACTTACTGAAAAAAAAACTTAGCGGGGCATACTGTTTTTAAAAGCTTAAGATTTAATATATAGTAATTTAAACTTTATATTGTTTTAAGCTTAAGATTAGTCAGAAAATGCAGATAAGCGTAAGTTGATGAGTCTGAACTTCTAATAATGAACTGTCGGTGATCACATGATTGGGTTGTTGGTGTGATTTTTTAATGTAGCGCTGGTGAACACTTATTTGGGGATTTGAGCTTCATGATTTTCCCACACTTTGTGGTTTTTAGTATTGAGATTTTAACCTTGTGAGTGTTCTCCAGCTGGCATGTCACCAAGGGTTTTTTTTAATTTGTTTAAAAAATATTTTTTTTTGGATGACTCAAGTTAAATGCTAGTGGGGTAGGTAAAATTACATATGATGTAACACACTCACTTTCCCCAGAAAACGTTTATCGTTGCAAGGGGTAGAGTTTGAGACTGATGTATTTTTACTATAAAAAAAAAGTTGTAATAGTGATTCAAAGTGAAAAAATAAATACTAATCATTATTTTATATACTTAACTATTGAAACTTATTATGACTAAAGACCTGTAGACATACCTCAAAAAAATTTGTACTTGTGTATTTTCGGTAAATATTTTTCTGATAAAGTTGTTGTAAAAAATAGCTATATAGAAAAATGCTATGTTCAATCATCAGGAAAATTTAAATGAGAAAGTTTTGAATGTATCAAAAACTTATGCAATTTACACCGCGCAAAGTTGTTTTACAGCCAGTATTGTCACTTAAAAAAAATGGAGTCACAATTTGTTCATTTCGATTTTGACTAATACCCATTATTAAAATAAAACATAGTAATCTAAACAACAAATTGTTACATTATTGATATTGTAGACTTTATATACATTCAGTTTTTCTTTCAGCTTATTACTGAATATTATTGTTGAATTGTAATAAGTTTTGAGTTTTTGTACTCTTATTGATTCAATACATTTTTAGGTGTCAAATAGTCAAAGTTATTTTTGTTTTATAAACAACAAATGTTTTAAAACATATTTTTACGGTGCATTTGGTTGACTAAATGGAGAATTAAATTTTTATAGCTGCTTTTTAAATTGATTTCAACTTAATTTTTTAACTTTTTCTAATGGTTGAGTATTTAATGAAGAAAATATAAACCTTAGAAAGTTAGTATATAAAGCTATAAACTACCATAAATAATAGTTAGAAGTCATTTAAGTAAGAAAAATAAAAGCTGAAGTTCTGACCACTGTAGAAAAAACTTTAAGAGTTTTTTAAACTAAAAGAAAACGTTTGCTTTTTTTTGGAAATCAAAATGTATCTTTTAATATTTTCCATTGAAACTTTAATATGCTCTCTAAATTTTCCATTGAAATAATTGATTATCTTTTAAAGTTAAGAGAATTTCCTATCGAGAAAATTTAATATTTGTTTCAATTAACCATGCAAGCATAAATAGATCAAACATTATTATGTTTGCTTTGCGGTCGTAGTAAAGTTTTTTATAGTTATTTTCAAGAAAGTTAATGAGCTTGTGCAAACAATTATTGGAAACATTTGAGAAATAAATTATTTTATGTTATTTAGCGTTGTTCCTGAGTAAATTTAGGATTACCACTGAAACAAAAAGTTTTGACCAATTTATAATGAGCCTGTATAACTAGATAGTAAGTATTACTTATTTTTTTTTAGATCGATATAATAATTTAAGTATCTTATTTTTATTAGTTTATTTTGTTAAAAAAAAACAAATTAATTGTTTAGTTTTGTGGGTGATTTTATAATAATTCTAGAAAATTTCTAAAATCTTTTAATGTTCATATTTCTGTGAAAAAAAATAAATTAAAACAAATTTTCATTTGTTCATTTTAACAACTGTTTAAATTTATTCTAAACTAAGTACAAATAGATATCTCGGTATTGTGAGACTTGATTCTGCAATATACTCATCAATCTCATCATTTTCACGTATAGGAGTATTTCTGTACAGTCTTCCTTGATTATCCTTTTTGTATTCTTCTCTAGATGGCTGTGTACTCGATTTAAATATATGTTTTTCAAATTGATGATTAGGTTTTGTACTGACATCCCATGCCCATCCTCTTTCTTCTAGATCGTTGTAATCAAATTCAAATTTTCGAAGCTTTTCTGATTCAAGAACCTCGTTTAAAAATACACAACAATAACGAGTTGTTAAGTCATGACTGTAACTAAATGCAACATTCGAACAATCTGTCATGTACACTCCCTTACCAAACCATCCTTTAGAAGAATTTCTGAAACCTTTTTTCAAAATACCCATTGTACCTTTTTTACTTGTACCATGAAATAACATTAAGTTATTGCTTTTCTCTTTTATGACTTTATTTAGGTTGTTTTCAACAAGTTTGTAAATTTGAACATTGGTAAGTTCCTGCCTGTTTGTCCCACTTTAGTGTCAAAATTTCTCATTAAAAACTTGAATTTTGTTGATGTGGGATTGAGTTTTGTACAAACAGATTTGAAAAATTTGTTTGTTTTTACATACATATTTAAATATACCTGTTAAAAAATAACTTTTTGATAATTTTTGCTAACTGAAATTATTCAAAATTAGAAAAGTAAGGAGTTTTATTTTTTTGTAGTTGTATAGTTGCTAAAACTTTTTGAACTCAAACAAAAAAATACTTAAAACGTAAATAATTGGTTTTATCTTTTGTAAGATTTAGTTCTATAAACAAAACATCTAGGTAGCTGTCTAAATTTCGCGAGCTTACAAAATTGCACGAGGGGACAAAATTGCACAAAGATAAAATTGCACAAAGATAAAATTGCACGAAGACAAAATTGCACGAAGGTTCACTTTTGCACGAAGACACTTTTGCACGAGGGGAATATTTGCACGAGCAGACAATTTTGCACGCATCAGCTTTGCACCGAGGTTTAATTTTGCACGGGTTTCGTATCCTGCCCAGGGACGGGTCAGAATTGAGCGTAGACATTTTTGCACGAGGGGAAAAAATTGCACGAGAAAACTCTTTTACACGACAAAAATTTTGTACAAAAAAAATTTATATAATATTTAAAAATAATAAAAATGTCAGAAATAAAAAAAATTAATAACTAAGTAATGAAAAAAAAACTCAAGTTTTAAATTTTAAGTAAAATGTAACAAATCTAAAATTAAAAAAATAAAATAAAAAAGAAAGTAGAAAATAACAAATCAGATAATAAGAACGTAATAAAAAAAAATAATTAAAAAAAAAATAAATCAAAAAAAAAAATTAATTAAAAAGTAATAGATTAAATGTTAAGTAGGTTAAAACAACATAATAAAAAAGTTAGAACTTAAAAAATCAAACAACTAATAATTATATAAATTTAAAAAAAAAAAAAATAAATATAATTTATAGAAATTAAAAATTAATATATTAAATAATAAACACATTAAATAAAATTAAAAAAAAAAAGTTAACAAAAACTTCAAAATAAAGGAATAAAATATCTAAATAAACTTAAAAGCAACATTAATAATTAAAAAAGTAAAAATGAATAAACTAAATAATTAAAAATAAATCAGTCAAAAAAATTTCATATAAATAAAAATAAAAATAAAAACTAAACTATAAAATCAGATTCTAAACGTTATTAAAATATAATTAACAAAAAAAGTTTTGTTTATATTAATAATTGTTTTTGTTTAAAATAAAAACTAGTTAATTGTAGCTGTTGTATTATTTTGTTGGTTTCATTTAATCAAAAGCTTGTATCTCCTTTTTCTTCTAAAAAAGTAAATACAAAATACCTTCTAGCAGTGATTTTTACCAATCTGGGTTAGATAAAGAGGAAAAATAGAGCAGAAGAAACTTAAGAGCAGTTAGAATAAAACGCGTGCAAATAGTGATGCAACTGAGATTAAGTTTAGACAAATAGAAAATAATGATGTATAAATTATGTTTATATACTTAGAATCCTTAGACTTTGTGGATATAAAAACAAATCACAGGAGATTGGCAGACCTTGTCAGATCTTCAATCAAACAATCTCAAAATGTCATTATTTTTCACCCTATAGAGCCTAAATCTTAAATTTATGTGAAATGTTTGTAGTAGAACGAATTATTTTTGTATTGAAAGACTTTGTATTTAGTATCTACTAAAAATTTACAAGCTATTAAAAGTCGTAATAAGTTAAAACATGAGATCAATTTGCTTTATTTTAATTTTTAAAACAAAGATACTTATGATATAAAAAAGTGCATTGACCACAAAATTTTTTGTTAGCTACTGCTTTTATTTTCTATTTTTCTGTTTAGTAGTTTTAATTTTATCTAAACTATTTAATAATTTGAAGTTTAACTGCTTGTATTGAATTATAACTTATACAACTTGATCCCAAACCAATTTTAAAAAAAAATTAGATTTATTGTAAGGGTATTTTAGAAATTAAAACATGAAGTTAATGTAAGATAATTTAAATAAAAATTTAAAACTTCTACTATAATATCTAAATAAACACTTTAATATAAAACAACAACAATAATTTTAAGTACAACTATGAAACTACATAGCCATAACAGAACTTTTTATACAATGAACAAAACTTCTTCAGACCGATTTTCTCCTTTCTAAATTCATCTAATTGTTTTATTATATTGCATGCTCGTTTTTTTTTTTGTGCAAAAGTATCTTCGTTTAATTTATGTCTCCTCGTGCAATTTTGTACGCTCCTGCAATTTTAACACCTACCCGTGTAAAAACGTTATTAAATTTTCATTTTCAATCCTATTTATTTTATATTGAAGTTTATCATAATCTTAATTTAAATTAAGTTTATATAAATACATGTTTAATTTTCTTTAATAAGAGTTAATAAAAAAATAAAGTTGTAGTCTTACTTTTACTAAAAACACTTTTAGTTTATACTAGTTTTCAAGGAAAATAATTTAAGTTAATTAAGAAAAAACTAAACAAACTAAAAAAAAAAAATAAAATAAAATTAATTTAAACCTAATTAAATTAAAATGAATTACACTAATACATGCTTATTACTATTTTTTTTATAAAGTAAAGAGGTTTTAATATAGTTTTTATTTAGTTATTTTAAGTTAGTATTTATTGTGTAAAGTTGACTCTCTGTGCAAAACTGTCACTCGTGCAAAATTGTAGCTCGTGCAATTTTATTCTCGTACAATTTAGTAACATCGTGCAATTTTGTCTTCGTGAAATTTAGACCCGTTCCTAAAACATCTATTCTTGTTTGATCAAACACTTTTCTTGATAAAAAACTACAAGAAAATATTACAGTTGGATTTGTAACAGATTTTTAAATTTATTTAAATCTTATAAAACTTGCAAATTAAAACGAATCATTTTAAAGTGATTTATTTCATAATAAACAAAAGTAGTAAACACATTCTAACAAGCATGCTACCCTAAGTGACTAAAAACTATTCTCTCTTCAGTAACATTAAAGTAGGCCAAATTAGTCTCAGTTTAAGCTCCGTCAACTGAACTAAAAAATGTTGAGTTCATGAAAAAATTACTTTCATAAAGAAAATAATGTTATTGAAACCCTAAAAAACTATTGAATTTAGAATATAAAACAAAAAACATATGATTTTCAGAAAAAAATAACTAACTCAATAAAACATTTTGTGCAAAATAGTGAAGGGCAAAGGAGGGGTAAATAAAGCACTTTTTTACAAGTAGCTCTTATTTTAAATTTTTGAACAAAGGTAATAGCTACTTTTTAATTAACTTAAAATTTCATATTAACATTTTAGATGCCACTGTTCAAAGTAAAAAGTACAATAGGTTTAATATTAAAGGAGCAATAAAATAATATTTCACTCAAAACTATTACTATTCTTTATTTCAAATAAAATTGTTTTTAATTTTTCGCAGCCTAATCTTTATAACATCTTATATTTATTGAGGAAGGAAGTATTAAAATTTTAAGTACAAATATATATTAAAAAAAAAAACTTTTTTGTCATTTTTTCAATATACTTTTCTTTATTGCTTCAAAAATCTACATTAATGAATTGTTTCAAGTTATCAAAGAAACATCTCTCAAAGATTGGGTAATTAATATATAAAATTATAATATATGTTTTTAGTAACTTATTTTTTTGTTGTTTTAGTTTTCTCTTTCAATAAGAATTTTTTTGTACTCTTTGACTATAAATTAACATATCTCAAAAATTAATATGAACTTCAAATGTGGTAAAAGAAAACTTGCAGCTAAATTGAAACTGTATAAAGTAAGTTCAGCAAAATTATTCTGAAGTTTATGTTAAAAGCACAGTTTTGTGTTCAGATATAGCAAAAAGTCAATTGTTTTTTAACTTGATGGTAAAAGTATATTTATAATAAAAAAATTTCAATACCCTTTAAGTTAACAATAAAAAAAAACTTTTTATTTAAAAAAATAACTTCAACACTTTTTAGCTATATTTTGGATTGCCACACACTCAGTGTACTCACGAAAACGGAACCTTTTAGTTCTAAAATATATATATAAGGAAAACTCAGAGTTTTGTGATTTTATTTTAAAACACAGAGCGACTAAGGGCTGTTTTAATTTTTTATAAAAATACCAGGGGCCCTGGTCCAGGGCAGTAGTTTTAAGGTTTTAAATGAGATATAGTTGATTTAGTTTCAATATTTTGTTATTTTAAAATAGACTTTTCGAATTATTTAAGTTTCTATCGGTTTTATTATTTTGTATTATTAAACTCAGTGCTTAATTAGAAAATTTTTTATTATTTACTTGACCAAAAAACACTTTGATTCTAAAGTTATGCAAGATTTAAAGTTTGGGTATATATAACAATTTCACTAAGGAATGTCCATGGCAAGGATTCCTGGCTGCAGATGATCAATACTTAAAATCATACAAAAATGCTTGTTCAGGTAAGATAGTAGTTTAGTATGTTAATAAAAATGTTGAATTATATAAAGGATATTTTAATAATTTTTATCAGATGAAGGCATTAGAACAGGGGTCGGCAGGCAATTGGTGGTCGCGGGCCAAATTTCAAATTTACAAAGTCTTTGCGGGCCGCAGTTTTAGTTTTAGTGACATTTGAAATATCTATTGGTTTTACTTTTAGTCACACTAGAGAAAAGTTTCACTTTTACTCACCTTTTCATTTTAAATGACTTTTAGATATACATAGAATTCCTATTTAAGTTAATATTTATTAGAATAAATATTATTTTGACTAATCTACTTAAGTGTTAATAAACTATGTACTTTTATAAGCACTTAATAAGTAAAACTTAATACTTTTGTAATTTTACTTACTACCTAACTCTCTATAAAAACCAAACTTGAAAGACAATTTATGGGTTACTTTTATATATTTGTTATATTATCAACCCCTTTTTTCATATTTCTAAGAATATCTACTTCGAAAAAAAAGTTTTTGCGTGTTAAATAGTTTACATTCATTAAAAAAAATAGTAATTATTTAACTTAATAAAATTGATACCTGTTTGTATTCCAGAACGCTCTAACAAATTCTTAAACATTATTAATTTCCGAAAACTTCAACAAAATATCTTATTAGTAACTAGTCCTTTACATGGTTGCCACTTAAAAAGCAAAAATGTCTGAGTTGTATCAAACCAGCCTAAGTTTATAAAAAGTTGAAAATGCTAATAAATCGCTATAATTAAGCTTAAATACCTAGTAAAAATATCCTCATTATCAAAAAGTACACAAAGTGTAAGAAAACAAGAAAAAACTACATTTAGTAAACTACAACTACAGACATAAAAACTATTCTGGAAATTAAAAGATTTTTTTAAGTGTTTGAAATAAAACTTTCACACACACCTGAGTTTTCCAACTTTTAAATAGCCTGTTTGTGTAGCAACCCAGTTAAAACAAAGTTCACAACATAAAGAAATAACGAAAGTTATTAACAGTAAATAAATTACATGCCAAAAAAATATAAGTCAGCTGGAATGGACAATTAATTTTCTAAAACAATTTTAACAAAAGTATAAAACTTTACTGAGTCATTAGCGAAATAGAAAAACTTATTTTCATTAAGCATTGTAGCAATACTTATCTGCAATAAGAATATTGCATTTAAAAACATTAATTGTAATATATAAGACGAGCTACAAAAATAAAAAAAAAACGTTAGTTAGGACTTATTGCGAGAAACGATAAAAAACAAATTACCAAAGTTAGTTCCAACAAAGCACATGATTATCTTCAGTAACTACAGAATTTTCAGTAAGAAATTGATAAGGAAGTTATAAAGTAGCAAAATTTATTATTTAAATTGAGTTACCGTTTATAATTAAAAACTTTTTCAAAGAATTTATGTTTACAGTAATGAAAAACTTTTGTTTATTTCTTCAATGACAACAAAAAGTCGTATTTAGGAAATGCATTAAGGTTATAAAGTTGCATAAATTAAATTAAGACTTTAATCAATATGTTAACATGAGAGCACTGATAGAAAAACTATTGCTCATCTGAGAAATTTTATTATAGATGTTTTTACTAACTTTGACATTTTAGTAGAGTTTCTTGGTTTAGATCCAACACAAAGCACAACAATCGGTGAAATTTTACAAGTAAAGGTGCAATGCACCAATACAAAGTTTTTAGAAGTACAACTTCTTCTTTTATTTTTAGTATAAAATTTAATTAAAGTTTAAAAAGTGTCTTAAAAAATATATCATTATATAAAAACACTGTTAAGCTACTTAAATAAATTTTTTAATGAAGAATTATTTATTTGCTAATTTTTTGCGTCAAATCTAAATTTCATTACTTTATATGTAAAAATTGTTTAAAATTCCAGGTTGTTTCAAAAATTATCAAATTCAAGTTTTTTTTCCAGAATTTTTAAGCATAAGTTTTCAAGTTCAAAGCTTTTTCAGGATTCAAGTTTTTTGGCAACACTGATTGTTCACACTTAAATGTACACAACAATATAAATATTGTTTTGAATTTTATCAGCTGCAAGACTTAAAATTTAACATATATTATAACTCAAACTAACACTGTCGGTTTAGCAAAAACTTACATAATAAGTTTAGTTTGCCACTCTTTCAAGCAAAAAAGCCAGTCGGAGTCAACAAAAACATTCCTGATATTTTTGTGTACAAAAAACAAATCTATCCAAAAACTTATAAAATGACTTAGTTGGCATGAGATTTGAAATCTTCAAATAGTGATAGTCTGAGTGTGGGTCAATGTTTAGTTGTTTATTTGCTTGAATTTGAACTATTTTGATTAACAATGTACAAACGTGATAAATCTACCAACCCTAAATATAGTTTATATTAAATAGGTAGCTCCAAAAATCAGCAAATGTGTGTATTGACATGCAAGGCATAAAAGTTAACTTAGTTTGACAAAAACAATGTTTGAAAAATGAAAGTGTATACCTAACAAAAACTATATTAATTTATGTTATATATACTGTTTTAAATGTGTCTGTACAAATTTAGATATTACATGTAGAAAAAACAATGTTAGAAAATTATCCATAAACTAAACTTAAACTAACTAAAGTATTAAATAAAAAGTGGTTTTAAATATGAGCATCTTTATAAGTTGGTGTGCATTTAAAATATTTTAAGTGCAAAGAAAACTTCTAAAAATTTAAATGTGTAAAAACAAAAATTAAATAAACCTTATTTCTTATTACTATGTTATTTAAATGTTTTTACACTTAAATATAACATTTACTAATAAAAAATCTACAAAAGAAACTTAGGTATAAAAAATATTGAAAAGAATATCTAGCTATAAAGAAATGACACTTTAGTTAATTACTGTGCATTACTTTTGTACAAAATGGAAAACAATTTCACTTGGTTTATCTAATAAATAGGTATTACATAACTAACTTATTAAATTCAAGCATTCTTTACACTCTTTTTTCAGATAATTACTTGCTGTTGTAAAAAAGAGTTTATTATGAAACTCAGAAAAATATTCTGTTAGAATGCTAATATGTCTTTTTCACATTTTTAAACAAAAGCAGTAATTTCTTCTAATTATGTTTAAATGTTATACAGAGACTGAAACTGAACTAATCAAATTAAATGGAATTACCGAAAAAAATTTAACTTGAAATATATTTTTGCTCAGCGGGCCACATTTACATGCTTGCGGGCCACAAAATTTTCTTTCGCGGGCCGCATACCATTCAAAAAAAATACGTGCTCGCGGGCCGCCGATTTACTCTTCGCGGGCCGCAATTGGCAAATTAAACAATTATAAACAATTAAATTACCTGTCATTCTGTCAATTTATTTTTTATTAAAGTTTCAATATATTTAGTTTTACTTTGTTGAGTTGTTAGTTTAGGTTTTCATTGTGTAGGTTAACTTTATCTAAAAAATTTAGTGGCTGGATTTTGAACATCTCAACAAGTGTTAGTCTTAATTTCATCAAGCTTAAGTTTAGTCATCTTGAGTTATAGGAATATTAAATAAAAGAGTAAGAGCCATATGCTATTAGTTAATCTTGATTACACTTAATACTTGTCTTAACCAAAAAAATATTTGTTTAAAAAAATTGTATATAACTCATAATTTAATTAACTAGTCTCAGAACAAGAAACTAAACTAGCCAATTTTTGTTTTAAAAGTAAAAAAAACAAGCTTAAATTACCTTAAATTAGCTTGAATAAGTTGGCCTGATAAATCTGAGTATATGGTAAGGCAACCCTGTTATTAGCAATTTCTAGCTAGGCATTACTATGTGGTTATAATAGTTTTTTATTTAGACTGAATAATATGGAAGTTGCTACACTTAATTTATTTGTACAACTCATCATAATCAAATACAACCTTAACTAATGTGTATGTTCTACTTACTGTGTGCTAATTTAGTCTACTTTATATAAATTAGACAAAACAGTTTTAAAAAGATTTAAAATGACAATCCACTGTTATAAAATTTCTACTCCAGGAACATAGCTCATTTTTGTAAACCAAATTTAAATAATTAAAACTTAAAAAAACTCGAGTTTAAGTAAAAAAATAGTTTTAAAACTATAACTAATGTGATTATTTCAAAATATTTAAAAAATACTAAAACAATTAAATATTGTTTAAATAATACTTCTTATGCTTAAACCAAAAACAGTCACTTATAAAGTTGAATGCTCTTTTTGCTGAATGATAAAGGTCTAAATTTAGGTCTCTTTGTCTTATACATTTACTCTATCTGATAAAAATGATAACATTGTCTAAGATACTTATCTTATGGTTGACTGATTTTTTAAAACTTAGAAGTTAAACAATTGAAGAGCATCTAAAATATGCATTTCACTAAAAGTACTCTGAACTGTTTTTTATTTGAAAATGTAGTTTTAAGTAAGATTGTTATATTAATTAAGACCAAATTAATTTGTTACTTTAATAATATTATTGAATACAAACCTATAAGCATCATAATATTCCTTAACTATATATTTTATTAACTAGTGAAGTCAGCTACGGGAAGGTTGATTAGTTATATATTTTTGCTAGTTTAATAGTTTAGTAACTGATATTTGAAATTCCTGGTTTTAATAAAAAATAACTAAAATCACATTATTTGTTCTAAACTTTGTTTTACTAAAAATAGCCTGTTTAAAGTTAGTAAATTGTTTTATTTAAATCTTACATTAAAAAATAAAATTGCAAACAATCAAAAGAGAAAATTTATTACATTCAGAAACAAAATAAATTAATTGCTGATTTTTCTCTTCTAACAATCTGTTCAGTTACTTTTTTCCAAGTACAATTAAATATCTAGGTATTGTTATACTTGCTTCTGCAATATATTCGTCAAATGTATTTTCGTCGTTGGTTTTAACGTATCTTCTTCGTTTAAAGTCTTTTATGTAGTCCTTTTCAGTTAACCTTACACTTGATTTTAGTACATGTTTTTCAAAAGGATACTTAGATTTAGTACTGACATCTTTCGCATAATGTTGATCGAATTCAAATATTTTCATCTTTTCTGATACGAGAACCTCGTTAACAAATATATAACGAATATTAGAATTATCTTCGGCCATTGAAGCGTAATTAAATGCAGTAAATGAACAGTCTGTCATGTATACTCCCTTTCCAAACCATCCTTTTTCAGAATTTCTGAAACCTTCTCTCAAAATACCGGTTGCTCCTTTTTCACTTGTGCCATGAAACAACATTAAGTTGTTGCTGCTTTCTTCTGCAGTCTTAACAAGATCATTTCCATTTACTTTGTATAAATGGAAATTGTTAAATTTTTTGATGATTAATCTTACCAACCCTGATGATGCAGTATCAAGTATTTCAGTTAAAAGTTCGAATTCTTCCGAAGCAAGATCAAGTTTTTGAACATCATATTTAAAAGACTCATCAGTTTTAATATTCATGGTTAGCTTTTACTTGTTTGTATGGTTACTCTAGTAATGCTAAATAATAAGAACAATTTATCAATATATTAATACAAATTTTAACATTTTAAGAATATTTATTTTATGCTTAAATTATAACTAAACTTCATAAATAAATATGCATTTAAAAAAATCTTAGTGATGATTATAAAACAAAAAGTTTAACAAAAATACAAAATTGTGTAGTATCAGTTAAGCTATTTATTAAACTTTAGGTCTTACATAACAGATGAGGGAATTTAGATTAACTACATTAGTTAATTTTCTAACTAATTAATACATAAAAACCTTTATATAACGTTCTTTTAAATCATCTGTAAAATTTTAATGAACAGTTTTTCTTAAACATAATAATATTTATTTAACTGATACCAACTTTAATTCTAATTTTTTATTTTTAATTAATAACTTTAGAAGCTTGTAACTTGTTTTATATTTACCTGTTCAGAAAATTACTTTTGTGTGTAAAAAAAAAAAAACATTAAGTATTTTTATTATCGTTTTTAAATTAAAATTTTTAACTAACTTATAAGCAACATCATAGTCTACTTAATTAATAAATTACTAACAAAAAAATATTGAGTTGTGATGATTTAGTTATAACATATTTCAACTATAATAAATTAAAACTAAAACTGGAAATAAATTTTGCATACTTAAAAACTTATAATAACTAGTTATTAAATACTTACTAAAACTTATAATAATTAAAAACCTACTATACTACAAATTAAAAAAAAAGTTAACATTATTAACATACATAATTTTACACTAAACTGAATTAAATTTATTTTTAGAATACTGGCCTGAATGTATAACAACCTCCCTTAACCTCTGTAAAATAGGTTTTTATGATTTTATTAAGTTGTGGACAATTCAATTTTTTTATAAAGATTATTATGCGACTTAAGCTTCTTAGAATTTAAGCTTTTAGCTTAATTCTTAATTTTCAGTTATCAACAGTTAAATATATTTTTAATTGAATGTAATAGTTTTAGAAGCTTAACAACTAAAACCAATTCTGTCTAAAAATAACATTTTATTTTGTAAAATATCTAATTAGACATAAAGATTAGTGAATAAAATTTGAACTTCTGGCCAAAAATTTGCAAAGAAATTTTCAATGAACAAATGAACTTATCCTTATTTGGCTTAAAAGTATATTAACTTTTGTCTCAACTTATGAGGTAGATTAAATTTTGGAGTTTTTTAATTTCTATCTGTTTTACTTACTACCTTCTTTCAATTACCAAAAATATATAATAGTTATATATAATAATACATTTAAAAAGTATTGAATTTTATAGTTTTTCAAAATTTAAATTTTATTGAGCTTAAAATCTCACTTCATTTTTGAACTTCAAAAAATAAAGTTTTCTATCGGATGTTTAGATAATTTTTAAATAAATTCTGGTTGTTAAATAATTTTTAAGTGTTGACTTACTGCAATAAAACAAATCAAATTTATATATAAAAATATAACTTGACATTATATTATAGAGTGGTTAGAAACATAAGTGGTTCTATCAGTTTAATGTTTTTGATAAAAACAGCTAAAAATTTTTAAATAAATTTAAAAATAGCCTCAGTTTTTAAAAATTGAAATTCAAACAAGTACAAGTTTTTGAAAACTATAAAAAAATTTTAACTAGCCTGAGTCAAAATTAAAGATTATATAATCATTATTCTGCCTTAGATTTTTCTTAGTGGCCTGTGTTTATAAAACCTTAAAATAATATTTTTTTCAAATTATCTAAAGACTAGGTTGAAAAAAGTTAAGTATTAAATTTATAATATGCTATTAACAAGAGTTCTATAAAATTTTTATTAAATTCTCTTTTTACGCCTCCTAAGATTTTTAAGAATTTTTCCCAAGAAACTATCAAAGCTAGCTGCTATTTAGGAAATTTATTGATGTCTCAATTTATAAAAAATAACTATAAATATTCTTGAATTATCTAAATAAGCCTGAGTAAGCCTTTTTTTAATATTTGACATTAAAGGAAGAAATATATTTAAAATAATTGAGGTAAGATTTTTGTAATATTTTAAATGTTAAAATGTAAAAATGTAATGGCTTCGAAGTTGAAATGTCATTGAAAATTTATTAGTTTTTTAATTGAAATATCAAGATATAGAATAATGTAGAAAAACCTATGGTTAGAAAAATGTAATAAAGATAAAAAGAAAATTGATTTAATAATGCTTTGTTATAAAATACTACATATTTAAACATATAACATCTTTCTGATTAAACATTTGTTATTGTTAAGTGGCTTAAATTTACAAATCACTAGAAGCAGAAAATAAAACAATTGTAAAATAATAATTTAAAGTTTGTGTCAACATCAGAAATATTTATTTTATGAGTAAGCTTTCATTAACTATAAACTATTTGACTTTGTTTTGATTTCTTTTTACTATCTATCTAATGACAAGCACATACTAAAGGAGGCCCATCTACAATTGCCCTATATATTTACACAGAGTAAATATTAAAAAAGGCCTAAAAAAGTTAAGATTTAACTAAAAAAAATTTAAAGTTTCAAATTGTAAAAAAAAAGCTATTTATGAGAATTGTGATTTAAAACATCCTTATATTTTACAACTATATTCAAAACTATTATTTTGTGAACAATAAAAATATGTTGTGCAATTTAAAACTTTTAAGTTCTAGTTAGCATTTAAATCTACTCTAAAAAAGCTGAACTTTTTTAAGGTAAAATTAAAAACTTAAAAATACATCTTAAAACTTTATCATTCCAGACAATGTTGAAAAAAAAAAAAGGAAACTTGAAATATTACTTAATCTTTTTGCATAAACTACTATTAATACTACTATTAAAATTTCACCAAATAAAAGCTTTCATGGAAGGAACATTTTGATAAAATGGCTTATTAATAATTAAAAGCAGAGAAAAAAAAATCCTTTGTCACTAAGTTCTAAATACTGAATAAATGTTGGTTCTATCTTATCTTTAAACATCATCTCGAATAATTGTGTTGCAGTATTTTCGTATAAATTTTGTAACTATTACATAAAGTTTTGAACCTTACTAGATATATCTCAGTTTAAAGCGCTGCCCATAACATGCTTTTATTTTATATTGTTTGTGCCCATGATATGTAAAACCTGCAAGAACATGAGTATTTTGCCAGCTAAGAAAATAACTAAAACTTTGCTAGATATTCTGGAATTTGAATAAAAGAACAAAATAATAAAACAATAAAGCACATTTCTTCTTCATATTGGAACAATGGGTATTTCGGGTCTGTTATAATACTAGAACTGCGGGTAGCAAGTTCTCTATTTTTAAAATTTATATCGCAAACACAAAATGCCTTCTGAACCTGCTTTGGACTAATGTAACTAGTACATCTTTAGCGCTCTATTTTTCAGCCACCTTTTCAACAAACTAACTCAAATAAGTCATACAAATGTCAAATATCTGATTCACTGTATGAAATAAAAAGTTTAACATGCTAAAGTTTTTGTTAATTTAACTATTATAAATTAAGATTTTTTACATCTAAAGCCTTTTATATATTTTATTTCTTTTTAATTGTTATACTGCTTAGATGTTTTTTATTGACCTTTGTTAATAAAGTTAAAAATAAACTAAAATTCATTGTTCATTTTATTGGTCGGTACATAAAAATTGAAAATAAAACGATTAAGTTTAATTAAAAACTAGAAAAAATATTTATATAAAATAAATATTTTTATTTCTCACTTTTTAGCATAGTGTAAATTAAAAAGTACTCCTTTAATTTGCACAATACTTATTGCTTAATAACTAAATAACTTAGTTTATTAGGTAGTGTAGACAGCTATGGGATATAATTTAATTACAATTCTATGCAGATCAGGTAGGAGAGTAAATGGATATTAGAAGTTTTGTTTTACTTGGTTAATAACTTCATTTTTGAACAAAATATTTTGAGTGTTCATTAAATGTTAATAAAACATGTAAGAAACAAAATAAGTTTCTATAGTTAACATTAAGGTGTGATTTTACTACATAGGTTAAATTTACAGTATAAGTTGGTTTAGGCTTATACTTTGTAAAAAAAAGTCGTTTGAAAAAACTTTCAGGTATAATGATATTGTGTTAAGGTATACGATAGTCCAAGCTAAATAACTAGTATAGCTAGGCTCATTAGTGGTCTATTGAACAAAGGCGAAAAATTTCTCAAAATGTTTTGGTTTAAGGACCTGGATACGCAAAAAGACCTATCGGTCATCGAGTTGCATACCCAACTTAAGATATCTCTAAAACCTAACTACAAAAATATTGTTATAACAAACTATCAAAACAAAGACAAAAAGTTATAATAAATATTAATTAGTGTTAGTAAAAATGAGTTTTAAGTAATTATAAACTAGCATAACTTTTCTTTAGTGTTGTAAATGTAACAAAAAACTACACCTCATAACACTTTACAGTTCTTTTTAAAATAAAACTTGTAGATAAAAATATATATAAAAGTAATTAAAATGCTCTTAATAAAACTTATTTTTAATTTTTATATAGTTGAATAATTTAAAAATGTTTTAAAAGTTTTTTGTACGTTAATGGTGCTTATTTATTAACAAATAGATGTTGCTAGCTATCTTATTTTTACAGGAACTCATTGTATATTATTTTTTTTTACTTGTGTCTCTTTGGCTTTTAGATAGTGAATAACAAAGTTTGAATATTTGTATGTAAAAAAAAGGGAATGTGCACAGAGTTAATTTAAAAATAAACTATTTTTTGTACTTTATTCATGTATCAAATATTTACTAATTAGCCTGTAATTAAGTAAACAGTTATAAAAGTGTTTTAATTTTTTTTTTAATGAACATCAATCTATTTTGTAAAATTGGTAACTTAAAAAATTGCTAGTGTGAAAAATCATGCTAATTAAAAACTTTAAATGTTTATAATTCGTGGAGTTTCTATTTGGTTTTTTACAAAATTATACAAGTTTTCTATTGTATTTAAAATTATTGTTTTTTTTCGTGATTGTGGTTTGTAAACAAATTAAAATGCTTACTAGCTCAAAATTTATTCTATAATAAATATATAGAAACTAAACTTAAAAAAAAATTCATCAAAAATCTAAATCATAATTATCTTAACAATTCGTAAATTTTATATAGATTTAAATTTAATTTACTTATTTATACTAAAACGTGTTTTAAATTCAGTTCAAAGATAATTATTATTTTTTTCTAATTGCAGTGTGTGCAAAAGATTTAAAAGTTTACAATCAGCAAGAAACTTTATTTTAAAGCTTTGTTACAAAGTAGCATTATCACAGCGCTAAAGAGCTATTGTTTCGTCTTTGCAACAAAACTAGCACGTAAAATATCTCAAAATAGTTACTCGAAGTTGATCAAATTATTTACAATTTTATTTTTTGTTTGACTTTTTCTACTTATGTTCTACTTATATTTTTGCAAATAGATTTGTTTAACATACATTTGGTCTTTATATTTTAGTTTTTGACGAATTTAAATTAAACTTATTTAGCATAAACACCTAAGATATTTCAAGAGCTAATTTTTTGTTTAAATTGCATGTTTTTAGAACTGTTTTTAACCTAATATAAATTTTTACTGTTTTGATACTACTTACAAGTTTGTGAAATGCTTTTTAAATCGACAAAATATCATTTGAACAAAATTATAAGAACTTTATGCAATACTAGAAACAGATCAGAAATTTAAAAAATGATCTTTTTCTTATAATACATGCGACTAATTGTTTTTTAGTATTTCATAAAGTATTAATTATATGTTTAAAAAAGATGATAAAATAATTGAAGCAACATACATTAGTGAAAAACTACTTGTCTTATTCAATATAGGCACGTGTTTGAAAATATACGACAAAATTTTCGTCAATTAATATGAATTATTGTTGCTAATAAACAAAATAAAATAGTTTAATGTTTTAAAAACGCATCTATTTGATGTTTAAAAAATTTATATTATGCAACAAGTTTATTTCACTACACTTAAGCAACGAGTATAAATGTTTATTTGAGTTCTGTATATTATAGTGTTATTATTGTTAAAATTTAATAATTAATAACTTAGTTAATTCTCTTTACAAACCACGTATGTATTTTTTAGGTTAAACTGACCAAAAAAAATTTTTTTTTGATTAGCAAAAGTATTTTTAAATGAAAAAACTTTATAACACTTCATAACTGCCCATATTTTAAACAAGTTTTATACATAATATAGAAAACTTGAATAAAATTAAGTAGTACGAAAATGTACTAAAGTAGATTTAAATTTAGACAAAATGACTTTATGCTTTATCAGTTGTTTATTTGTTGAAAAGTAATAAAGTATCTAAATTAATTTGTTTATATATGTTACTTAATGATCAGTGTTATGAAATATTAAAGCAAATTTTAAGTGTTAAAATTGTATCGCAGTGCTTTCGTTAAAAAATTGTGGTTAAAAAAACAGAGTAATAAATTAAACGCATTTTGCACATGTTGACGTCATTAAGATTATCAGTGCAAACGAAGCCTTACTGCGATAATATATAAACTTTCTGGGGTTTTTTTAGTAATCTTCACATCTAGAAACGAACTCAGTAATTTGAACCGAACTTTTTCGGCAGATAACTTATAATTGATTCACATGAATGCTCATAGTCAAATAAATTAGAATTAAAATTTTGGAAAATCAATTATAACCATAAAAAGTAACGATATTAATAGTTTTTAACTATGATTATAATTTGTTCAAATAACTTTTGTTTTTTGTAGCTTTTTACTTCAACTTTAGATATTATAATATTATTTTGAAAAATAATGAACTTATAATGTGTGTACCGCATTCGTGGAAGAGAAATTTATTTAAAAACCTGATAACAGAAGCAAAGTTCTCTTCTCAGAAGATCTACAAAATAAGGAGTGGCAAAAAGTTTAAAAATCTTTTGATAAAAAAATTCTTTCCAACTAAGTTTATCGATGACCAGATACAAAAGAAAAAAACTTTGAGTTAGAAGTAGTTGAAAATACAGATGATAACAAAAGTTGCATTACGATACCAAATGTCAAAAAGACGTCGGATAAATTCTCCAAGAACATATAAACTATGTTCGAAGACTTCGAAGTAAAAGTACGTATTGCATATAATACAGAAAGAGTAGGGAAATATTTCTTCCTAAAGGAATTAATAAATCGTTTGTATAAAAGTTGCTTAGCCTATAAATTTACGTGTCCAAGACAACTGGTAAGACAGAAAGACAACTTTTCGTAAGATTTGTCTTCGTAAGAGTTGGAACATGTGACTTCAACTAATAGTGCAGTATTTAAACATATCGAGAATTGTGTATTTTGTACAAATTGTAGCAACATTTTGATGGTTTAAAATCATTAAAACAAGTAGTTCTTATAATGATTTGTTATCTACAGAAACTTTAACCAAATTTAAATAATCAGCATGAACTGAAAAAGGATCTAAACTAACTACAGATATCTATTTTGTTTTAACTGGTTTTTGGTTTAGAAAAATCCATTTTTACTAGTTACTTGTTGTTTTAATTAATAGTGTTTTTTACAAGTGATTTGTTTTTAGTTAATTTGTGAAAGTTTAGTATTTTTGACAAGAAGTCTTGAAATTCCGAAAGGGCTTGAACTTTAAAAAAAAATTATGATGAAAAAGTTTTGATTTTGCAATAAAATAATCTTTAAACTATTTAACTTTACTCGGACTGTTTTGCCATAAACATCAAGTAGGCAACACTATAATACTCTTACGCAAATTGTTAGAAACTTCTAAAACAATAGATAAATCTAAAACACTTATCCAATTAAAAGTTTAAAACAAAACACATTTCCAAAAATTATTTAATTTAAAATTTTAAATTCTTTTACCAAAACAATGTTTCACTCGCTCGATTATTTAAAAGCAGAAAAAAATCTACGTTTTACCTAGTGACTAAATGTCAGTAAATATATAAATACTCATCGGTTAGAATAGAGATCATTCTAGACCACCTTGCCGCTGCTAACAATTTGTTGAAATAGACAACTGTATTTTTCATTGTTTACTGTAAAGTTTTCTTTTTAAAAAGTTTTATTTCTTATAAGCAATGTATTGATTGAAACTCAAGTAGATAATTCTCAACTTAAATCATACATTTTAAAGTATATTGCTTACAAATTTGATTAATTTTAATAAGAAGTTATTCGATTTTAAAGTAATTTTCAAAGTTAATGGTTTATAAATGTTCGTCAGTGTATGCAATCGTTTTTTAATACAATAAGTACACTCGTATCATTAATAGTTTAAAAATTAAGTAGTCCCAAGTATTAGTAAATATAAGCATTAGTTAAGTAAATGCTATCATTTCTAAATTATGGGTATTGTGCAGGTTTAAGTCACACTATAACTATACCTATAATTTCTTGTAGGTTATAGCAAAATAAACAAGTATATTAGAAAATTAAGTACGTGTAGAAACAAAAGTTAATTTATTAGATATTTTATTAGTTTAAACAAGCTTTCAACTACTTTCTTTCAAACACAATCAAAAATCTTGGTATAACGAGACTTGCTTCTGCGATGTACTCATCACCTTGATGTCTTCCTGGAGTATTTACGTATCTCCTTCCTTCAACATCTACTATGTAGTCTTTTTCAGTTGGCTGTGAACTCGACATATAGATGTGTTTCTCAAATTGGTTCTTAGGTTTAGTGCTGACATCTTGCCTAGATTTTGTAGGAAATTGAAACGTTTGAAGACTCTCTGATTCGAGAACCTCGTTAACAAATATGTGATGCTCAGTAGCATCCCAGTTTGTTCTATTACCAGAGTAGAAAAATGCCACTGATGAATTGTCTGTCATGTACACTCCCTTTCCAAAACTTCCTTTCTCAGAGTTTTTAAAACCATCTTTTAAAATACCGACTGCGCCTTTAGCTTTTGTGCCATGAAACAACATTAAGTTGTTGCTTCTTCCAATGAATTTCTTCGGATTACGTTCATTTATTTTGTATATTGAAATATGGTTCAATTTTTCGTAATTCTTTAAATTTTTTTTTGACGTTGTGTCAAAATATTTCTTTGTAAATTTAAATTCCTCTGATGCGGGATCGAGTTTGGTATAATCATATTTAAAAGATGTAGTAATTTCAACTTTCATTGTTTATTTTTACCTGTTTTAAAAATTATTCTAATGGTAATAGCTAATTAATATGTTAATAGCTATAAATAAAATATCCATATAATAGTTAGATATATAAGGATGTACCATAATAAAGTGAAAAAAATCGATAAATGTTTTATGCTTATTATAATAAAGTTAATTATTACAATAAATTTAGATGATGAGTCGGCATTTAGCAGGAAGTTGGTGTTTCCGCTCCAAATTTCAACTTTCGAAATCTTTGCAGGCCGCAGTTTTAGTGACATTTAATTATCATTTGGTTATAGTTTTGGTCGCTCTAAAAAGCAAGAGTTTAACTTTTATTCACATTATTGCTTTAGATTACTTTTAGGTACAAAGAGTGACTATTCTGTTATACGTATTTATTCGAGCAAAATTTATATAAATTATTGAACTTAAATTTTAATAGATCAGTTACTATCTTAAACAATTAATAAGTTCAGCTTAATATTTCTATTATTTAATTTACAACCAAACTCTTTATATAAGTTTATTTACTAAATACAGGGTTGATACTAGTTTTAGATAAATTTAATTCAGATTTTCTGAATTCCTTCTAGGTTTTTGAAAGTACACGTTATTGGGTTTAAATATAATTCAAAGTTAAGTTTAAGGTTGAAAACTGATTTAATTAGTAAAACAATATTAATAAGATATTGTAAAGCTACTTTAAAAAAGATAATTTATTAATAATAAAGATATTTTAAATGTTTGTTGAAGTTGGTGCTTCCGCTCCAAATTTCAAGTTTCGAAATAATTTTGATACAACGTGTTTTATTTATTAAACTATACTAAAAAGTTGCTCTAAATAAAATCAAAGTAAAGTTGTAGAAGTAAATTAAGAAAATATTTTGTTACTGGAATGGAAGATATCAAAATTAAACACTCTTTTGGCTTGTAAACCATTGTTTAAAATAAAGTAAACGAAAAAAATTATTATCAAATATTTCATTTACCCAAGAAAAAAACAACACAACAAGAGCTTATATTTAAAATTAGTTAGAAATGAGTGTTATGTTGAGTGGAATAAAAGTTTTAACGAATATATAAATATTTTTTAAATTAAATAAAATGTGACCGTGCAGTAAGATAAAACTATACTGCAAATATAAGTTTTTATGTGAAAAAAAAAAACTGCTATATTCTTGTAAGCTTTTTTGTGGGTACAGTTTTGGCATATCTGTTTATAAAACTGTTTGATTGTTTTAATAGTCATAAATAAATATTTTCTAACTCACAAAAACCGACATTAATAATAGACTTTACAAATAACAAATATAATAAGAAATTATAAGACTAGAAGTTTAAAAAAAAATTGTTTTACTCGTGAAAAATAACGCTCTTGTTCTATAATTCTCATTTTTCATCGTTAATATAAAGTTTTAGGTATTTTTTTGCATAGAATTTTATGCCCAAAATGATGGAGACATTTGTTTTTAAGTATTGGCAAGTTTAAAATAAAAATAAATAAAATTTCAAAAATAAAACTTACCTGTTCATTTTTATTCAATTTTGTTGCTCAAAAATTTGCATAAATTTTCATATTTATAGTTTTGTCTAGTTTTCAGATAATAACTACTTAAGCTTGTTTATATCAGTTAGGTAAACTTGCTGTTCTTATTATAACAAAACTGCTTATTGAGTTGAATACTTAAATTAATGAAAGTTTACAAAAATAATTCTAAATAAAATACTTTCAATAAACATTTGTGTTCAATTGTTTTGCTAAAATAATCAACTTAATTGTGTTTTGCTTGTTGAATAAATTCGTTTGTATACTCTTGTGTTATACATTTATTATTTTTAACAAGTTATATAGTTTTACATTTAACGTTTGTTTACCTTTATAAGTTTAATTGTTTATACAAAACCTTTAAATTTAAACATAAGTTTAAAACTGAAATTAAAAATGTAGCACAGATATTTGTTATCAACATAGTTCAAATATTAGCATCTGCTATTTGTTTTAACTTTTATTTCATATGTTGTTGAAAAATATAAGTTTGAAAGATCCTCTAAAACAAGCAATAAATGTAATTTAAAGTTCTATTTTGCTTATTTTTCATGATTTTTATAAACTGTTTGGTGTTTTTTGAAGCAGGTGCTCAACATGATGGTAAATTTCATTTAAAATTAAAACCAGGTTTAAAAAAAACAAAAAGTTTTAAAACAGGTTAAAGTTTTCAAAGGTAGAGAAAATAAAATAAATTTTCCTGTTTAAATTTTCATTCAGTTTCCATAATTTATAATGACTACAGCTGGTTAGGTCTTAAGATAAATACTGCTTTTTTATAGAGTTTATTAATGTAATTAGTTCTTTAACAGTTTATTAAAGACTTTTTACTTTGCTAACAGTTTTAATAGTGTTTTGATAAGTATTAATATAGTTTGTAAAGTTAAGCTTAAACATTGGTGTCTGTATAAGTATTTATTCTCATACTTATTGCAACTAAATGTTCTCTTTAATACTAGAGTTAAGAATTATTTTATAAATAAGTATTACACTAATCAATAAGAAATAAGTTTTATTAACTAGTTTTAAGTAACTTTTAATGTAAATTATAGCTGTTAGCTCAAGTATTAAGTAAGATAATGTTAGGTTAGTGGGTTAGTTTTATCATTATGATTTAAATGACAAACATAAAATAGTTTTTGTATATAAAAAGTTAATCTTTACTTTAGTGAAACTTGAAAATAATACTGAAATAACTATGATAAAATGAAATACCTTTCGTTAAAACCTACATATAGCAATAAGTTCACATATATTTAATTTTGAATGTTACTGACTTAAGTATCATGATAAAGTTTATATGTAAGTTAAATGATAAGTAAAATGAGCAGGTTTTTCCATCAGGAACAGTATGTAATTTAAAAACACAATACTATGATTACTTGTGTTACAGTTTTAAGAGTTCATTAAAAAATTCTATTAGAGCTAAACTAGTTCAACTGTTCTGCAGCTCACAAGTTTTTATTCAAATAGCTTGAATTTAATACTGTTTTGAAAAAGTTAATTAAGTAAACAAGTTAAAAGTTCACATTATCAAGTTATTTGACTATAAATAGAAATACAGTCAAATCATATAGATAACTTTGTCAGTGTACACATCAAATAAAAACTATTTTTCTGTCAAGTAGTACACTTATCTATAAACTTGATGAAATGTTTTTATTGTATGCCATAACTTACATTAAACTTTTTAATTAAGTCAAATTAAGCTAAATTTAAGTCATGTAAAAATAAACTGTTGACCAAATTAAAAGTACAGAGTTTGTAAAATTAAGCTTTAATGTGTGCGTAAATTTTTATTCACATACTTGTTTTAAGTAAAGGTGTTTTTAATACTAGAGTGATGTATTCTTTTATAAATATGTACACAAACCAACAGGTTTCCATAAAAAGTAGCTTACTAATCAATCACAAGTTTACTGTGATTGTATTAAATTAACGCCTTTATTTTAGTCATTTATATTTACTCATGTAAGTAATGTTTTGTTTAAGCAGTTAATGAATAGATACAAATGTATACCTTTAAACTAAAACAAAGATTTAAAGCTGAAATTAAAAATATTGCAGACATATTTGTTATGAACGCAGTTCGAATACTAGTATCTGCTGATTGTTTTTAAACCCTTTCATGCAAAAAGATACAAGTTTGAAAAACCAAACAATTCAAATTTCAAGCTTTGAAGCTTTTAATCCTTATTTTTCATCCTTTTTATAAAGTGTTTGGTGTTTTTTGAAGCAGAATTCGGCGCTTGACATGATGGTAAATATTATTTTTGAAAAAAACTAGGTTTAAAAAAATTATAGCGAAAAGTTTAAAATCAGCTTAAAACTTTCTAAGTGAGAGAAGAGAGAACCCGTGTATGTCACCAAGCGAATTTTTTGCACCAAGTTTTTATTTGTTACGTAATTATAAAAAATTGTGTTTGCAGAAATTTTTCATGAAAATTGCATTCATTAGTAAAATGTTTTCTTACTGGTAGCAGCTCTTGTCATTTTTTTTTTAAACTTTACTTTCATAAGTTATTTTAGAGTTTACCTTCTATATATTTTTTTTAAGTAATAAAAGGTAGTAAAAGCAGATACATAAAATCAATTACTTGGTTTGAAAAAAAATCAGCATTGTCTTTAACAGTTGAAACTTAAACTGTTTATGCTTGAAAAAGGTACATAAAACAAATTGTGATGCCTGTATGTTTTAAAAGTATCTTGAATCAACAGTCTTCTACTCTAACCATGTGACTCATTATCTTTTTTTTTCATGACTTAAGAGAAAAGTCTTTATCTTTATGTTGAAAAAGTGTCTCAAATCAACAGTCTGCTACATTATATTAGTAATCCTTTGTATCTATTTAATCATAGTTGCACTGAAAAGTTTTTATTAAGCACAAACAAATTGGGCATCTTCTATTTTAATTGTTAAATTATTTTAGAGTTTACCTTTTTATATGTTTTTTTTAAGTAATTAAAGGTACTAAAAGCAGATAAATCAAATCAATTACTTGGTTTGAAAAAAATCAGCATTGTCTTTAACAGCTGAAACTTAAACTGTTTATGCTTGAAAAAAATGTACATAAAACAAATTGATAATGTCTGTATGTTTAATAAGTATCTTGAATCAACAGTCTTCTACTCAAACCATGTGATTCATTACCTTTTTTTCATGATTTCAGAGAAAAGTCTTTATCTTTATGTTGAAAAAGTGTCTCAAATCAACAGTCTGCTACAATTTATTAGTAATCCTGTGTTTCTATTTAATCATAGTTGCACTGAAAGGTTTTTATTAAGCACAAGCAAATTGGGCATCTTCTATTTTGATTCTACAGCAATCATCTATACTCTAACCATGTGACCTTCTTGTGGCAATTTAAATATCAGGTCTGTTCTTGGTTTACTGCTCTTACTGAGGTAAGTGCTTTATATGTTATACAAAATAGTTAATGTTAAGATGATAAATGTCATATAAGACAATTTTTTAGGGTTGCCAACACTTAATTTATTAGTAGTGCTCAGGTTTTAATACTTGATAATTAGTTGTTTCATTAAATATTGTCGTTAATTTTGTAAATGTAGAATACCATTAGTATAAATTAGTGCTCAAAATCGACTGATATCAAGTATAAGTGAAGTACATAACACATTAGTTTCTAATTTTAATAAAGTTAAGATGAAATTTGGTTTAATAGAGTACAGTTTTTGAATAAAAGAGTGGCAGCCCTGGTACTTATAAATGCATGTCATAAAATGATGAATTAATTACAATGAAAGTTAATAATATCCTATAGAGTATAGTGTTTCTAAAGTGTGTGAAAGTAACTAAAGAGCTGTTACTATTAAACATTATTAGCTTTTCTATATGTCTAAAGTTATGTGTTGTTAATCTTTATAAATAAATTTCAATATAAATGTTCAATTATCAATATAGAGCTAAAAATCAAGCTGATATAAGTCTGAATGTTACAAGCTTTAAAGTCTTTGCACACTTATAGAGACACATTGATGTTAATTTCTAAAGTAAATGTTTTGTTATTATAATGTTTTTATCCACTAAGAAATTAAAGCTATAGTGTAAAATGATTCTGTATAAGTGACATATTTTGTTACCTGTGAACATATAGGAACACAAACAACATTCAGGCAGCTTGATCAACTGCCTTTTATTGTTTAGTGTTTTTATATGTTTACATAACTAAGTTAGATAAGAGTCTGGTTTGTTTCAGTCACTTGTAATGATTATAGTTAACAGTAATAATAAAATTCAAAGTTTTGTTATGATAAGAAAACTGTAACTAGCTGACAAAAACCAGACTGTTATATGACTATGTATGATCTTTATAAAAAGACTATATTGTACTTGAAAATAGTCTTTGTTTTGAATTTTAATTGTGACATTATAAAATATTATATCATAAGCATTTGTTTTATCTTCACTTGACACAATGTGTAGCATTAAATAAGTTGTTTTTTGTTAGTTTAATTCCAATAAAATAAACACTTTGATATACTATTAGATAATGTCACCATAAAAGTTCTAAGAAAGACTATTTAAACAATTAATATGCAAGTATGCTAACCATTTTTTCTAAACATAAAACACTGTCAAAAACTATTGAAAACAAAAAGAAATATAATTTTCAGTTAAATATTTTTATAATTATATTGTATAGCAACTCTGTTGTTGGTTAATAGTTACTTAAAAAGAGTTTTTGACAGTAGTGGTTTAGATTTGAATATGTTAGTTGCATGTATAGAAATTGAATAAGGTATTTTATTTTAAGTGGGCCGGCTGCAGTTGTAAGGTTTTGTATGTGTTTTAAATCATAACATTATGCAAATGATGTAAAGTGATAAATCAGCAGAATGTTACCAAAATTTTAATACAAACCCTTTCCCTAACCCAAGTAATATATATCAGAAGCGACCTTAGAACTGCAGCCGCACCTTATAAGCCAACTTAGAACTATTTAAGATGCAAGTAGTTAACAAATTTTAAAATGAACAAAAAGTTCTTTATTGCTCACATAAAGGATTATGTCTAAACTGATACTGTAACCATTTAATTTAGGCTCTGAACCATAAGTTTAGAACGTGATTTTAATAAAATTAATATTAAGGCCCCCCACACAAATTTTTTCACAAATGGGGATTTCCCCAAAGTGAAAATGTGGGGGGAAATTTTTGAGATTGATAAAAAAAATTATTTTAAAGGCATTTCGCCGGCTCCGCCGGCGAAAAATTTTTCACTTTTCTCCCAACCATTTTTTCTTAAAAACCTAATTACGCTTGGAGCCTAGTTAGTAAGCCTGACAGCCAAACCAGATAAAAGTGTGGTACTGAGCTCCAAGAAGTAGTTGGGTTTTGAGTTAAAGTGGTGGCGGACAGCTTTCGTTATTTGTGCATAAGTCCCTTCCGCTGCGAGTTCTCTTCGAGAACTCTTGCTCCAGGGACTTTTGCACAAATAACGAAAGCCGTCCTTTAGGCCAGGTCCTTATGCTGGTCGGCACCTAATTAGTTTTTTGTTTGATGTACGAGTAGTTACGCACGTTCTTTTTGTATGTTATTTATCTCTTATATACTTGTGAGTATCCACATGTATGTTTGATATTAAAAACAACTGAATTACAGTAAAGTTTTATGTTTTATAGTATATAACATTGATGTAGTACTCCAAATGGTACAGTTTTGGAGTAGACAATCAATTTATTATTCTATATAGAACACTTCACTTACTGTAATTTGATTTACTAATATCGTTCTATTGTATTTTGTCTCACAAATTTACCAGTTGTACATACCAGTTAGTTAACCTAATAAGATAGAGTAGTCTTCTATCTATTTTATGTTATTGTTTAAACAAGCCTTAGCTTTATTGTTTTGTTTGTATTGTACTTTGTTAAGTAATTTGATTCTACTTATAGCTCAAAGTTAAGTAAAGACTGAACAGAGTTTTAGTGTTATTTACAGATATGTTTAATAGTATATATCCATTAGTGATTCGAATTATTCAAAAGTAACACAACAGTTTTTCGTTGTAGTTTACTTTATCAGTATCATTCTATTGCAATTCAAAAAGTTATATTATTTAAGTGACCTAGTCTCATAAACAGCAAATAAATTCTTAGTTTAGTACTAAATTATACCTTAGACCAGCAGTTCTTAACTTTTTTTGATGTTTTACTTGGATCAGTTCCTGTATCATTTGTTTGACTTACACTAGTAGATTACTTACTGAGATTTAAGCGTCGTTAGCCTTGAAAGAGGTAAACGATGGTTGTGTAAAATATGTTATTAATGTTGGTTCATTGCATTCTTAATGGTACAGAACTATATACTTTTGTAAGTAGTATATCTAAGGTTTAAGTATGTGGAAGGTTTATGCCACTTAGACAGAAACTAAGCTAAAATTCTCCATTTACATAAGTAAGTATTTAAGTCTTAAATTGTATAAATAAAGTTTGGACATCTTTTAAATTAGACACTTACATGTCCACAAATTTTCAGGTAATTTTGTAATATTTTTTGTTTTCACCTACTTACAATTATTACGTCATGACCCTGTAGTCGCATACAATATAAACTAAGTAATTTTTACTTACACATTAGTTGTATATGGACATATCTTTTGGATTGTAAATTATTAACTTTGTTTTAAATAAGACTAATTGTATGTACATAATAAGTAATGGATAAGGTGTATCTTACTTAAACTAACAGATACAAACATTTAACGTTTTAACTTGAGGTTATATTTGAGTTGTTTTAAATAACAGTTTTTGTAGTGCCATTTAAGCCAAGGTTTAAGTCTTCACGATTGTTAATGTATATTATATGTTTTCTAATGTCTTATATCTAAGCATAAATTTGCTGTCAATCAATTTGAAAGACACTAGTATCTAGACACTTTGCAATTTTAAGCACAGTAGAAAGACGCAAACTAGCTTTCGACAGCAACCGAGAGCTGCTTTTGTTTTCCAGTTTAACTGCGGGCTCGACAAACACTTGTTGGCTTTACGAATGAGTTTGCTCAGGTCACGTGTCTTGTTATGTACCTCTCGAATCGTTGCATCAGTTAGCACGCAATAGTCATCTTTTACTTTTCTGCTTTAAAGGATCAAAAGTAATTTATAGCCGATATATGCTCTCATTTTCTTCAGATGAATTGCTCGAGTTGTCCATGTCCAATATAGTAGTTCATATTGAGAATTAATATGCTTAACATTTCTTTTATAGTAACTCTCATTTTGAAAACCGTCGATTACTTAGTCAACGCTTAAACATTGTTCGTTTGAAATTTCTAGTTATTTCTCCAAATTTGCGTTGAAATTCTCTGAAAAGAAACAAAAATCACAAAACTGGGAAATTACCCATTGTTGATACAAGAAGCTTCTAGCAGAAGTTGACAATTGTGTTGAAATGTGACATTTTTCCAAATTATGGCAAGTAGAAGACTTCAAAGTTGGTCAAACATATGCTCATCGGCTTTCAAGTGCAAAAACCTACAAGTTTTAAAGGTATTAGAAAAACCAAATAGTTCAAATTCAAAGCTTTGAAGTTTTAAAGCTCTATTTTGCTTATTTTTCATCGTTTTAATAACTTTTTTGGTGTTTTTTAGCATGAAATTTTCCGCAAAGAACGATGGAAATGCTTATTTTTAATTATTGCCAAGTTTAAAACGAAAATGAAAAAAATCAAAAAAAAAAGCTTTACTCGTTCATAATCATTCAATTTTGTTGCATAAAAATTTGCATAAATTTAAATAATTACAGTCTACTTAGAAGAAGACATCTTTTTTATAAAGTCTACTAATTTAGTTAGTTCTTTTACAGTTAATTAAACAATACTTACTTTGACTAACAGTTTCATTAATAGTTTTGTACGTGTTAATATATTTTGTAAAGTTAAGTTACCCCTTGGTGTCCGTATAAACATTTATTCACATGTTTATTGCAGCATAAATGTAATTGACCTGAAATGTTTATGGTGTTGAATATTAAAACTAATAGAAGTTTACTAAAACAAACATAAAATAAGGTTTAATAAAAATTTGTTCTAAAAAAGTCAACTTGGTTTAATGAAAGGAAAAGTGCACTTTTATTTTAATAAATATATTTGTTAGTTTACTCTTGTGTTACACATTTATTGTTGTAAATAAGTTATATAGTTTTTACATTAATGTTTGTTTGGTTTTTAGACATTTAACTGTTTATAAAAACCTTTAAGTTTAAACAGAAGTTTAAAGCTGAAATTAAAATGTGGCAGAAATATTTGTTATCAACATATTTTAAATTTTTCTGATTATCGAAGCGTTTAATAAGTTTACTTCTTTCATTTAGATTTAAGCAACAAAAATAAAAACTGCGTTTAATAAGTACATCTGCTTATGCAGCTTTTGAATGAAAGATTTTCAAATATCAAAATTCGCGTAAAAGTTTTGTACAAAACAAACAGCCATATCTTTGTACGTGTATTTCAAGTGAAGAGTATAACAAATATTTATAGTAAAGTTAGAAAGCAATAGCTAAATAAACTTGTTTAAAATTAAAGTTACTTATATTTTTTTGCACTTACGAGGTCTCTTAACGAAACATAGTTGGCAACATAGAGTCTTAAAAGAATTAAATATAATATTTCTCCTCTAGTAATTGATATCTCTTTAGTTGTTTTGTAAAAATCAAAGCATTAAGTAACTTTATATACCAGCATTAAGGTCAACTCACAGGTGGTTGTGTAGTGCAGTGATTGTCTACCCGCTCAGTGAGCCGGAGGTAGCGAGATCGAGTCCGGCGATCGGCAGTTTTTGAAAATAAAACTTTACTAAATTGTTTTAGGTTGAATTGTTCAGTATCTTAAATTGCTCTATAACCTATAAATTTTTTTGACCTTATGTTATTTAAACTTAAAATTAAGTTAAACAATAAAACTTATGAACGTTAATATAATATAAAAGCTTATATTCAAACTTCTTAAAAAGTATTTTTGTCAGAAACGGATTGTGCTCTTTTGTTACCTATATCTTTGTTAACCTATAATAATAAAAGTTTTACAGATTTTATTTACTTATGAACAACTTAAGTTATCTTTAACTTTTATTAAGTTATACTTTTCAATATGTAATACTTAAACTTGAACCCACAATTTTTATTGTTACTCATAGTTAAAAACCTTATTCAGTATACAAAAACAGTTTAAACTATATTGATAAGACTAAACTAAATACTTGCTACTAATTTCTAACAATTATAAACAGAGTTAATTCCAGAAGAAAGATTGGATGAGATTAAACGCCTTCTGTGAGTTTATTTTGATCATTATTTAATAGAGAAAGACAGTTATCATAAAAAAATATTTTACCTAGTTGCTTACTAAATATAAACATAGTTATTTAATTGCATATTATTTTAAGCTTAAAAAATGATAAATCTTATGTAAACAACGAAAAAAAAGCAGTTGGTCTAGCCTTTATTATCTGTACAATATCCAATGTTAAAGTAAAAATGGATACTAAATCAGCTCAATCTAACATATACTTTTACTCAAATGTATACTTGCATTTGAAAATGCTGCACAATAAAAAAGTACTCAAACAAAACTTCAACCACCTTTAAAAGATGTAAAGAAGAAAATGTTTTTTGAAGTGGAATTTCGTGCTCGACATGATAGTAAAATTTAGTTTTGCAAAAAAAAAACAAGGTTTAAAAAAACAAGTTAGAAGTTTAAAACTAGGTTAAAGTTATAAAAATAAATGAAGAGAGACCACGTGATAAAACAAAATTTCTGCTTAAATTCGCCATAAGAAAGTATTGTGAATATTAAATGTTAAAAACCTTATTTTTTATCGTTTTGATAATTTTTTTGGTGTTTTTTCGCATGAATTTTTCCTCCAGAAACCATGGAAATGTTTATTTTTAAGTATTGGCAAGTTTAAAAAGAAAAGAAAATAAATTCTAAAAATAAGTTTTAGTTGTTCATTATCATTCAATTTTATAGCATAAAAATTTGCATAAATTTCAATGACTACAGTTGGTTTTGTCTTTAGACAAAAACTACATTTTTATAAAGTATATTAATGTAATTAGTTGTTTAACAGTTTATAAAATAATTTTTACTTTGACTCATAGTTTCATTAGTATTTTGATACGTGTTAATATAGTTTGTAAAGTTAAACTTTAGTGTCCTAAAAAATGTTTACTCACATATTTATTGCAACTTACGGTTCTCTTTACTACTAGTTTGAAGTGTTTTTTTATAAACAAGTACTACACAAATCAACAAGCTTTATAAACTAGATTTAAATAACTATCAATGCAAATAATAGCTGTTAGCTTAAATATTAAGTAAGATAACATTAGATTAAATGGTTAGTTTTATCATTGTTTTTTTAAATGACAAACATAAAATAGTTTTTGTGTATAAAAAGATATAATTATACTTTTGTTAAACTAGAAAAACAATACTGAAATAACCATGATATAAGGAAATAACTTTAGTTGAAAACTATATACAGCAACAAGTTCACACATATTAACTTTTGAAGAATGATAAAATTTTAAGGATTATGATAGATTTTAGCTTAGTTTTTATGTAAGTTAGATGATAAGTATATTTTTGTATATAGTTTAAACAACACATTATTATGAATTGATGATAGTTCATCTTTCTAAGTTTTCAACAGTTCATTGTGTTACAATATTAAAAGTTTATTAAACTCAAAACTAAATAAGTATCTAATTACTTTTGAATAACTTGAATTTATTACTGTTTTGAACAGATTATCTAAGTGAACAATACTACTCAAAAGTATTAAAAGTTTACATTAGCAAGTTATTTGACTCTACAAAGTCAAATCTTATAGATAAGTTTGTCAGTGCACACTTGAAAAAAAAATGTCAATTATTAAGAAGTATGTACACTTATTTATAAACTTGATGAACTGTTTTTGTGTTTATGTCGAAACTTGATTGTTTTATGTGTATTAAACTGTTAAATTAAGAAATAATGCTAAACTTAAGTCATGTAAAAATAAGTTATTGTACAAAATAACGACCAAATTGATAATAGTGAGTTGTGAAGTTAAGCTAAGCTTTAATATCTGCATAAATGTTTATTCACGTACTTATTGTAACTAAGTATACTAGAGTGAAGTACTGTTTCAATAATAAGTACACAAACCAATAAGTTTCTACAAAAAGTTATTGAGAAAACACTTCACTAATTAATCACAAGCTTAATGTAATAGTATTAGCAACACGACTTGATTTTAAACTCTTGTAGAATACTTTTTGTTTAAGCAGTTAGTTAATGGTTAAAAATGTAAATCTTTGAACTAAAATGAAGGTTTAAAGCGGAAATTAGGAATATAGCAGTGATATTTGTTATGAAGATACTAGTGCCTGCTATGTATTTCAATTTCTAACTCATATCATACAAAAGCATACAAGTTTGAAACGTGTTCAAAAACCAAATAGTTCAAATTCAAAGCTTTGAAGTTTCAAACTTCCATTTTGTCTATTTTTCATAATTTTTATAAAGTGTTTGGTGTTTTTTAAAGCAGAATTTTGTGCTGAAATCGATAGTAAAATCTATTCTAAAATAAAACAAAGTTTAAAAAAGTTATAGCCAAAAGTTTAAAACAAGCTTAAAATTTTCAAAGCGAGAGAAGAGAAACCACGTGATAAAATTAATTTTCCGGCTCAAATTTGTCATAAGAAAGCATCGTGAAATAAATCTTATTTTTTATCGTTTTGATAATTTTTTTGGTGTTTTTTCGCATGAAATTTTCCGCCAGAAACGATGGAAATGTTTATTTTTAATTATTGGCAAGTTTAAAAAGAAAAAAAAATAAATTCTAAAAATAAGTTTTAGTTGTTCATTATCATTCAATTTTATAGCATAAAAATTTGCATAAATTTCAATGACTACAGTTGGTATGGTCTTTAGACAAAAACTACATTTTTATAAAGTATATTAATGTAATTAGTTGTTTAACAGTTTATAAAATAATTTTTACTTTGACTCATAGTTTCATTAGTATTTTGATACGTGTTAATATAGTTTGTAAAGTTAAACTTTAGTGTCCTAAAAAATGCTTACTCACATATTTATTGCAACTTACGGTTCTCTTTACTACTAGTTTGAAGTGTTTTTTTATAAATAAGTACTACACAAATCAACAAGCTTTATAAACTAGATTTAAATAACTATCAATGCAAATAATAGCTGTTAGCTTAAATATTAAGTAAGATAACATTAGATTAAATTGTTAGTTTTATCATTGTTTTTTTAAATGACAAACATAAAATAGTTTTTGTGTATAAAAAGATATAATTATACTTTTGTTAAACTAGAAAAACAAACCATGATATAAGGAAATAACTTTAGTTAAAAACTATATACAGCAACAAGTTCACACATATTAACTTTTGAAGAATGATAACATTTTAAGGATTATGATAGATTTTAGCTTAGTTTTTATGTAAGTTAGATGATAAGTAAAATGTGCAGGTTTTTGTATATAGTTTAAACAACACAGTATTATGAATTGATGATAGTTCATCTTTCTAAGTTTTCAACAGTTCATTGTGTTACAATATTAAGAGTTTATTAAAAGACCCACTCAAAACTAAACAAGTGTCTAACTACTTTTGAATAACTTGAATTTATTACTGTTTTGAACAGATTATCTAAGTGAACAATACTACTCAAAAGTATTAAAAGTTTACATTAGCAAGTTATTTGACTATACACAGTCAAGTCTTATAGATAAGTTTGTCAGTGCACACTTGAAAAAAAAATGTCAATTATTAAGAAGTATGTACACTTATTTATAAACTTGATGAACTGTTTTTGTGTTTATGTCGAAACTTAATTGTTTTATGTGTATTAAACTGTTAAATTAAGAAATAATGCTAAACTTAAGTCATGTAAAAATAAGTTATTGTACAAAATAACGACCAAATTGATAATAGTGAGTTGTGAAGTTAAGCTGGGCATTAATGTCTGCATAAATGTTTATTCACGTACTTATTGCAACTAAGTATACTAGAGTGAAGTATTGTTTTAATAATAAGTACACAAACCAATAAGTTTCTACAAAAAGTTATTGAGAAAAAACTTCACAATTAATCACAAGCTTAATGTAATAGTATTAGCAACACGACTTAATTTTAGACTCTTGTAGAATTATTTTTGTTTAAGCAGTTAGTTAATGGTTAAAAATGTAAATCTTTGAACTAAAATGAAGGTTTAAAGCGGAAATTAGGAATATAGCAGTGATATTTGTTATGAAGATACTAGTGCCTGCTATGTGTTTCAATTTCTAACTCATATCATACAAAAGCATACAAGTTTGAAACGTGTTCAAAAACCAAATAGTTCAAATTTAAAGCTTTCATTTTGTCTATTTTTCATCATTTTTATAAAGTGTTTGGTGTTTTTTAAAGCAGAATTTTGTGCTGAAAACGATAGTAAAATCTATTCTAAAATAAAACAAAGTTTAAAAAAGTTATAGCAAAAAAGTTAAAACAAGCTTAAAATTTTCAAAGCGAGAGAAAAGAAACCACGTGATAAAATTAATTTTCCGGCTCAAATTGCCATAAGAAAGTATCGTGAAATAAATCTTATTTTTTATCGTTTTGATAATTTTTTTGGTGTTTTTTCGCATGAAATTTTCCGCCAGAAACGATGGAAATGTTTATTTTTAATTATTGGCAAGTTTAAAATAAATAGAAAAATCTTCCGAAAAAAAGTTATACTTGTTCATTATCATTCAATTTTATAGCATAAAAATTTGCATAAATTTCAATGACTACAGTTGGTATGGTCTTTAGACAAAAATTACTTTCTTATAAAGTATATTGATGTAATTAGTTCTTTAAAAGTTTATAAAACAAATTACTTTGACTAATAATTTCATTAGTATTTTGATACGTGTTAATATAGTTTGTCCTTTATATAGCTAAATTTTAGTGTCCTAATAAATGTCTACTCATATACTTATTGTAACTAAGGGTTCTCTTAAATACTAGTTTGATGTGTTGTTTTATAAATAAGTTCTACACAAATCAACAAGCATTATAAACTGGATTTTAACATGTATTTTTTAATTATGAACAATTTATCATTCTATATATAACACTTCACTTACTGTAATTTGATTTAACAGTATCATTCTATTGTATTTTGCACATACTAGTTAGTTTACCTATAAAAGTCTTCTATCTCATTTATGTTATTATTTAAACATTGTTTTGTTTGTATTGTATGTTTTTAAGTAATTTAGTTCTAATTATAGCTCAAAGTTAAGTAAAGACTGAGTTTTAGTGTTATTAACAGATATGTTCGATTTATAGTGAAATGTTTAATAGTATATACCTTTAAGTAATTCAAATTACTCAACAGTTTTACGTTGTAATTTACTTTATCAGTATCATTCTACTGCATTTCAAAAAAATATCTCAATTCAAGTTACCAAGTCTCATAACAGCAAACAAATTCTTAGTTTAGTATTTATGTGTACTTTAGACTCTTAACTGTTTTTTCATTTAATTAATCCCAATTTACAGTTCCTGCATCATTTGTTTGAATTACACTAGTAGATTACTTACTGAGATTTAAGCGTCGTTAGGCTTGAAAGAAAAAAAACAATGGTTGTGCAAAATGCTTTACCAATATTGGTACATTGCATTCTTAATGGTACAGAACCATATACTTTATCTAAGTAGTATATAAGGAACACTGAATGTAAAAGGTTTATGCCACTTAGACAGAAACTAAGTTAAAATTTTTCAGTTACATAAGTAAGTATTTACGTCTTAAATTGTATAAATAAAGTTTGGACATCTTTTAAATAAGACACTTACAAAATACCGTTTTTGTCCACAATTTTTCAGGTAATTTTGTGATATTTTTTATTTTTACCTATTTACAATTGTTACGTCATGACCCTGAGTCTCATACAGAAAAAACTTAGTAATTTTTACTTACACTTTAGTTGTACATGGATATCGTCTTTAGGATTATCAATTATTAAATTTGTTTCAAATAAGACTAATTCTAAGTACATAAAAAGTGTTGGATAAGGTGTGTCTTAATTAAACTAACAGATACAAACATATATGAATAATATATGCTCTTAAATAAATTACTGCTGCGTATAAAAGAATTTTAATTTTAAATTACAATCAAGTCTTAATAATACTTAATCATTAATTATCATATTGTTGCGCTGGTTTATGTGATTGTTTCTAGTTTTAGTCCACATAAAGTTCTACAAATTGTATGCATTATCATGGTAACGAAAGGTCTTTTTTTAACTATTTAATTTTGGTGTTTATTTTCGACTCAATATTAAATATTACAATATTTAAATTCAAATTAAAGTTTTATGTTTTATAGTATGTATCCTGTGTTTTGCGTACTACAAATGATACAATTTTGTAGTAGACATTCTGGTATTATTCTATAATTAACACTTCAACTTACTTTTTTGTTGTAATTAAATTTAAATTTCAAGTATAGTTTGTGATACTTGATTATGTGGTAACTCATAGTTCGTTTAACTTGAGGTCTAAATTAAACTTTATATTTATAATGAATAGTATACTTTTATTAAAAAAAAACGTGCTTTAAGCAGTTTGAATGAATCTCGTTTGTAATTTAATTTAAATTTCAAGTATAGTTTGTGATACTCGATTATGGGGTAACTCATAGTTCGATTAACTTAAGGTCTAAATGAAACTTTATATTTGTAATGAATAGTATATTTTTATTAAAAAACGTGCTTTAAGCAGTTTGAATGAATTTCGTTTGTAATTTTATTTAAATTTCAAGTATATTTTGTGATACTCGATTATGGGGTAACTCATTGTTCGTTTAACTTGAGGTCTAAATGAAACTTTATATTTGTAATGAATAGTATATTTTTATTAAAAAAACGTGCTTTAAGCAGTTTGAATGAATTTCGTTTGTAATTTAATTTAAATTTCAAGTATATTTTGTGATACTCGATTATGGGGTAACTCATAGTTCGTTTAACTTAAGGTCTAAATGAAACTTTATATTTGTAATGAATAGTATATTTTTATTAAAAAACGTGCTTTAAGCAGTTTGAATGAATCTCGTTTGTAATTTTATTTAAATTTCATGTATATTTTGTGATACTCGATTATGGGGTAACTCATAGTTCGTTTAACTTAAGGTCTTTATAAAACTTTATATTTGTAATGAATAGTATATTTTTATTAAAAAACGTGCTTTAAGCAGTTTGAATGAATCTCTTTTGTAATTTAATTTAAATTTCATGTATATTTTGTGATACTCGATTATGGGGTAACTCATAGTTCGTTTAACTTAAGGTCTAAAGGAAACTTTATATTTGTGATGAATAGTATATTTTTATTAAAAAACGTGCTTTAAGCAGTTTGAATGAATCTCGTTTGTAATTTAATTTAAATTTCATGTATATTTTGTGATACTCGATTATGGGGTAACTCATAGTTCGTTTAACTTGAGGTCTAAATTAAACTTTATATTTGTGATGAATAGTATATTTTTATTAAAAAAACATTACAATATTACAAACGAGATTCATTAAAATTGCATTAACCGCATTTTGTTGATAAAAGTATACTAATCATAATAAACATAAAGTTTAATTTAGACCTCAAGTTTAACGAATTATGATATGCTCCATAATCGAGTACACAAAATATACTTGAAATTTTAATTAAATTACAAACGAGATTCATTAAAATTGCATTAACCGCATTTTGTTGATAAAAGTATACTAATCATGATAAACATAAAGTTTAATTTAGACCTCAAGTTTAACGAATTATGATATGCTCCATAATCGAGTACACAAAATATACCTGGAATTTTAATTAAACTACAAACGAGATTCATTAAAATTGCATTAACCGCATTTTGTTGATAAAAGTATACTAATCATAATAAACATAAAGTTTAATTCAGACCTCAAGTTTAACGAATTATGATATGCTCCATAATCGAGTACACAAAATATACTTGAAATTTAAATTAAATTACAAACGAGATTCATTAAAATTGGATTAACCTCATTTTGTTGATAAAAGTATACTAATCATAATAAACATAAAGTTTAATTTAGACCTCAAGTTTAACGAATTATGATATGCTCCATAATCGAGTACACAAAATATACCTGAAATTTAAATTAAATTACAAACGAGATTCATTAAAATTGCATTAACCGCATTTTGTTGATAAAAGTATACTAATCATAATTAACATAAACTTAATTTAGACCTCAAGTTTAACGAATTATGATATGCTCCATAATCGAGTACACAAAATATACCTGAAATTTAAATTAAATTACAAACGAGATTCATTAAAATTGGATTAACCGCATTTTGTTGATAAAAGTATACTAATCATAATAAACATAAAGTTTAATTTAGACCTCAAGTTTAACGAATTATGATATGCTCCATAATCGAGTACACAATATATACCTGAAATTTTAATTAAATTACAAACGAGATTCATTAAAATTGCATTAACCGCATTTTGTTGATAAATGTATACTAATCATGATAAACATAAAGTTTAATTTAGACCTCAAGTTTAACGAATTATGATATGCTCCATAATCGAGTACACAAAATATACTTGAAATTTTAATTAAATTACAAACGAGATTCATTAAAATTGCATTAACCGCATTTTGTTGATAAATGTATACTAATCATGATAAACATAAAGTTTAATTTAGACCTCAAGTTTAACGAATTATGATATGCTCCATAATCGAGTACACAAAATATACCTGAAATTTAAATTAAATTACAAACGAGATTCATTAAAATTGCATTAACCGCATTTTGTTGATAAAAGTATACTAATCATAATTAACATAAACTTAATTTAGACCTCAAGTTTAACGAATTATGATATGCTCCATAATCGAGTACACAAAATATACCTGAAATTTAAATTAAATTACAAACGAGATTCATTAAAATTGGATTAACCGCATTTTGTTGATAAAAGTATACTAATCATAATAAACATAAAGTTTAATTTAGACCTCAAGTTTAACGAATTATGATATGCTCCATAATCGAGTACACAAAATATACCTGAAATTTTAATTAAATTACAAACGAGATTCATTAAAATTGCATTAACCGCATTTTGTTGATAAATGTATACTAATCATGATAAACATAAAGTTTAATTTAGACCTCAAGTTTAACGAATTATGATATGCTCCATAATCGAGTACACAAAATATACTTGAAATTTAAATTAAATTACAAACGAGATTCATTAAAATTGCATTAACCGCATTTTGTTGATAAATGTATACTAATCATGATAAACATAAAGTTTAATTTAGACCTCAAGTTTAACGAATTATGATATGCTCCATAATCGAGTACACAAAATATACTTGAAATTTTAATTAAATTACAAACGAGATTCATTAAAATTGGATTAACCGCATTTTGTTGATAAATGTATACTAATCATGATAAACATAAAGTTTAATTTAGACCTCAAGTTTAACGAATTATGATATGCTCCATAATCGAGTACACAAAATATACTTGAAATTTTAATTAAATTACAAACGAGTTTTTTATATTGAGATATAAGACAAATTGGTGTCATTTAAACTATTTTTAAGATTTTTTCTAAACAAATATAAATAACAACAGTTTCATTCTAAATATTTATTCTTTTTCAAACATATGGTTTGAAGTTAGACTATTGTTTTTCAAACAAGTTGAGTTTATATCATTATTAACAAAACAGATAATGCTTTCCTAATAACAGATTAAAAACTTGAACTTTAAAGTATAACTTTACTAGACGTTTTTTTATTACTGTTTAAATACATCAATTTTACTTATATAAAACTTACAAAAGTAGTTTGTTTATACTTAATTTTTTTATAAACTATTATTTTAAGATTAAGTTGTCAGCTTTTCCGAATCCTTCATTAATTATTTTTAAAAATAAAATATCCATATAATAGTTAGATATATAAGGATGTACCATAATAAAGTGAAAAAAATCGATAAATGTTTTATGCTTATTATAATAAAGTTAATTATTACAATAAATTTAGATGATGAGTCGGCATTTAGCAGGAAGTTGGTGTTTCAAATTTCAACTTTCGAAATCTTTGCAGGCCGCAGTTTTAGTGACATTTAATTATCATTTGGTTATAGTTTTGGTCGCTCTAAAAAGCAAGAGTTTAACTTTTATTCACATTATTGCTTTAGATTACTTTTAGGTACAAAGAGTGACTATTCTGTTATACGTATTTATTCGAGCAAAATTTATATAAATTATTGAACTTAAATAAAATAATATTTATAATATTATTTTATAAATTTATTAATAACTTATTAATATACTTATTAATATTTAAAATAAATATTAATAATTAGCTAAATAATAAAAGTTAATTAATTACATATTTTATTAGTTTAAAGATGCTTTCAACTACTTTCTTTCAAAAACAATCAAAAATCTTGGTATAACGAGACTTGCTTCTGCGATGTACTCATCTCCTAGATGTCTTCCCGGAGTGCTTACGTATCTCCTTCCTTCAACATCTACTATGTAGTCTTTTTCAGTTGGTTGTAAACTCGACTTATAGATATGTTTTTCAAATTGGTTCTTAGGTTTAGTGCTGACATCTTGCCTAGATTTTGTGGGAAATTGAAACGTTTGAAGACTCTCTGATTCGAGAACCTCGTTAACAAATATGTGATGCTCAATAGCATCCCAGTTAGTCCTATTGCCAGAGTAGAAAAATGCCACTGATGAATTGTCTGTCATGTACACTGCCTTTCCAAAACTTCCTTTCTCAGAGTTTTTGAAACCTTCTTTTAAAATACCGACTGCGCCTTTAGCTTTTGTGCCATGAAACAACATTAAATTGTTGCTTCTTCCAATGACTTTCTTCGGAATACGTTCATTAACTTTGTATATTGAAACATGGTTCAATTTTTCGTAATTCTTTAAATTTTTTTTTTGACGTTGTGTCAAAATATTTCTTTGTAAATTTAAATTCCTCTGATGCGGGATCGAGTTTGGTATAATCATATTTAAAAGATGTAGTAATTTCAACTTTCATTGTTTATTTTTACCTGTTTTAAAAATTATTCTAATGGTAATAGCTAATTAATATGTTAATAGCTATAAATAAAATATCCATATAATAGTTAGATATATAAGGATGTACCATAATAAAGTGAAAAAAATCGATAAATGTTTTATGCTTATTATAATAAAGTTAATTATTACAATAAATTTAGATGATGAGTCGGCATTTAGCAGGAAGTTGGTGTTTCCGCTCCAAATTTCAACTTTCGAAATCTTTGCAGGCCGCAGTTTTAGTGACATTTAATTATCATTTGGTTATAGTTTTGGTCGCTCTAAAAACCAAGAGTTTAACTTTTATTCAGATTATTGCTTTAGATTACTTTTAGGTACAAAGAGTGACTATTCTGTTATACGTATTTATTCGAGCAAAATTTATATAAATTATTGAACTTAAATTTTAATAGATCAGTTACTATCTTAAACAATTAATAAGTTCAGCTTAATATTTCTATTATTTAATTTACAACCAAACTCTTTATATAAGTTTATTTACTAAATACAGGGTTGATACTAGTTTTAGATAAATTTAATTCAGATTTTCTGAATTCCTTCTAGGTTTTTGAAAGTACACGTTATTGGGTTTAAATATAATTCAAAGTTAAGTTTAAGGTTGAAAACTGATTTAATTAGTAAAACAATATTAATAAGATATTGTAAAGCTACTTTAAAAAAGATAATTTATTAATAATAAAGATATTTTAAATGTTTGTTGAAGTTGGTGCTTCCGCTCCAAATTTCAAGTTTCGAAATAATTTTGATACAACGTGTTTTATTTATTAAACTATACTAAAAAGTTGCTCTAAATAAAATCAAAGTAAAGTTGTAGAAGTAAATTAAGAAAATATTTTGTTACTGGAATGGAAGATATCAAAATTAAACACTCTTTTGGCTTGTAAACCATTGTTTAAAATAAAGTAAACGAAAAAAATTATTATCAAATATTTCATTTACCCAAGAAAAAAACAACACAACAAGAGCTTATATTTAAAATTAGTTAGAAATGAGTGTTATGTTGAGTGGAATAAAAGTTTTAACGAATATATAAATATTTTTTAAATTAAATAAAATGTGACCGTGCAGTAAGATAAAACTATACTGCAAATATAAGTTTTTATGTGAAAAAAAAAAACTGCTATATTCTTGTAAGCTTTTTTGTGGGTACAGTTTTGGCATATCTGTTTATAAAACTGTTTGATTGTTTTAATAGTCATAAATAAATATTTTCTAACTCACAAAAACCGACATTAATAATAGACTTTACAAATAACAAATATAATAAGAAATTATAAGACTAGAAGTTTAAAAAAAAATTGTTTTACTCGTGAAAAATAACGCTCTTGTTCTATAATTCTCATTTTTCATCGTTAATATAAAGTTTTAGGTATTTTTTTGCATAGAATTTTATGCCCAAAATGATGGAGACATTTGTTTTTAAGTATTGGCAAGTTTAAAATAAAAATAAATAAAATTTCAAAAATAAAACTTACCTGTTCATTTTTATTCAATTTTGTTGCTCAAAAATTTGCATAAATTTTCATATTTATAGTTTTGTCTAGTTTTCAGATAATAACTACTTAAGCTTGTTTATATCAGTTAGGTAAACTTGCTGTTCTTATTATAACAAAACTGCTTATTGAGTTGAATACTTAAATTAATGAAAGTTTACAAAAATAATTCTAAATAAAATACTTTCAATAAACATTTGTGTTCAATTGTTTTGCTAAAATAATCAACTTAATTGTGTTTTGCTTGTTGAATAAATTCGTTTGTATACTCTTGTGTTATACATTTATTATTTTTAACAAGTTATATAGTTTTACATTTAACGTTTGTTTACCTTTATAAGTTTAATTGTTTATACAAAACCTTTAAATTTAAACATAAGTTTAAAAACTGAAATTAAAAATGTAGCACAGATATTTGTTATCAACATAGTTCAAATATTAGCATCTGCTATTTGTTTTAACTTTTATTTCATATGTTGTTGAAAAATATAAGTTTGAAAGATCCTCTAAAACAAGCAATAAATGTAATTTAAAGTTCTATTTTGCTTATTTTTCATGATTTTTATAAACTGTTTGGTGTTTTTTGAAGCAGGTGCTCAACATGATGGTAAATTTCATTTAAAATTAAAACCAGGTTTAAAAAAAACAAAAAGTTTTAAAACAGGTTAAAGTTTTCAAAGGTAGAGAAAATAAAATAAATTTTCCTGTTTAAATTTTCATTCAGTTTCCATAATTTATAATGACTACAGCTGGTTAGGTCTTAAGATAAATACTGCTTTTTTATAGAGTTTATTAATGTAATTAGTTCTTTAACAGTTTATTAAAGACTTTTTACTTTGCTAACAGTTTTAATAGTGTTTTGATAAGTATTAATATAGTTTGTAAAGTTAAGCTTAAACATTGGTGTCTGTATAAGTATTTATTCTCATACTTATTGCAACTAAATGTTCTCTTTAATACTAGAGTTAAGAATTATTTTATAAATAAGTATTACACTAATCAATAAGAAATAAGTTTTATTAACTAGTTTTAAGTAACTTTTAATGTAAATTATAGCTGTTAGCTCAAGTATTAAGTAAGATAATGTTAGGTTAGTGGGTTAGTTTTATCATTATGATTTAAATGACAAACATAAAATAGTTTTTGTATATAAAAAGTTAATCTTTACTTTAGTGAAACTTGAAAATAATACTGAAATAACTATGATAAAATGAAATACCTTTCGTTAAAACCTACATATAGCAATAAGTTCACATATATTTAATTTTGAATGTTACTGACTTAAGTATCATGATAAAGTTTATATGTAAGTTAAATGATAAGTAAAATGAGCAGGTTTTTCCATCAGGAACAGTATGTAATTTAAAAACACAATACTATGATTACTTGTGTTACAGTTTTAAGAGTTCATTAAAAAATTCTATTAGAGCTAAACTAGTTCAACTGTTCTGCAGCTCACAAGTTTTTATTCAAATAGCTTGAATTTAATACTGTTTTGAAAAAGTTAATTAAGTAAACAAGTTAAAAGTTCACATTATCAAGTTATTTGACTATAAATAGAAATACAGTCAAATCATATAGATAACTTTGTCAGTGTACACATCAAATAAAAACTATTTTTCTGTCAAGTAGTACACTTATCTATAAACTTGATGAAATGTTTTTATTGTATGCCATAACTTACATTAAACTTTTTAATTAAGTCAAATTAAGCTAAATTTAAGTCATGTAAAAATAAACTGTTGACCAAATTAAAAGTACAGAGTTTGTAAAATTAAGCTTTAATGTGTGCGTAAATTTTTATTCACATACTTGTTTTAAGTAAAGGTGTTTTTAATACTAGAGTGATGTATTCTTTTATAAATATGTACACAAACCAACAGGTTTCCATAAAAAGTAGCTTACTAATCAATCACAAGTTTACTGTGATTGTATTAAATTAACGCCTTTATTTTAGTCATTTATATTTACTCATGTAAGTAATGTTTTGTTTAAGCAGTTAATGAATAGATACAAATGTATACCTTTAAACTAAAACAAAGATTTAAAGCTGAAATTAAAAATATTGCAGACATATTTGTTATGAACGCAGTTCGAATACTAGTATCTGCTGATTGTTTTTAAACCCTTTCATGCAAAAAGATACAAGTTTGAAAAACCAAACAATTCAAATTTCAAGCTTTGAAGCTTTTAATCCTTATTTTTCATCCTTTTTATAAAGTGTTTGGTGTTTTTTGAAGCAGAATTCGGCGCTTGACATGATGGTAAATATTATTTTTGAAAAAAACTAGGTTTAAAAAAATTATAGCGAAAAGTTTAAAATCAGCTTAAAACTTTCTAAGTGAGAGAAGAGAGAACCCGTGTATGTCACCAAGCGAATTTTTTGCACCAAGTTTTTATTTGTTACGTAATTATAAAAAATTGTGTTTGCAGAAATTTTTCATGAAAATTGCATTCATTAGTAAAATGTTTTCTTACTGGTAGCAGCTCTTGTCATTTTTTTTTTAAACTTTACTTTCATAAGTTATTTTAGAGTTTACCTTCTATATATTTTTTTTAAGTAATAAAAGGTAGTAAAAGCAGATACATAAAATCAATTACTTGGTTTGAAAAAAAATCAGCATTGTCTTTAACAGTTGAAACTTAAACTGTTTATGCTTGAAAAAGGTACATAAAACAAATTGTGATGCCTGTATGTTTTAAAAGTATCTTGAATCAACAGTCTTCTACTCTAACCATGTGACTCATTATCTTTTTTTTTCATGACTTAAGAGAAAAGTCTTTATCTTTATGTTGAAAAAGTGTCTCAAATCAACAGTCTGCTACATTATATTAGTAATCCTTTGTATCTATTTAATCATAGTTGCACTGAAAAGTTTTTATTAAGCACAAACAAATTGGGCATCTTCTATTTTAATTGTTAAATTATTTTAGAGTTTACCTTTTTATATGTTTTTTTTAAGTAATTAAAGGTACTAAAAGCAGATAAATCAAATCAATTACTTGGTTTGAAAAAAATCAGCATTGTCTTTAACAGCTGAAACTTAAACTGTTTATGCTTGAAAAAAATGTACATAAAACAAATTGATAATGTCTGTATGTTTAATAAGTATCTTGAATCAACAGTCTTCTACTCAAACCATGTGATTCATTACCTTTTTTTCATGATTTCAGAGAAAAGTCTTTATCTTTATGTTGAAAAAAGTGTCTCAAATCAACAGTCTGCTACAATTTATTAGTAATCCTGTGTTTCTATTTAATCATAGTTGCACTGAAAGGTTTTTATTAAGCACAAGCAAATTGGGCATCTTCTATTTTGATTCTACAGCAATCATCTATACCATATTCTTGCCACTGACCTTCTTGTGGCAATTTAAATATCAGGTCTGTTCTTGGTTTACTGCTCTTACTGAGGTAAGTGCTTTATATGTTATACAAAATAGTTAATGTTAAGATGATAAATGTCATATAAGACAATTTTTTAGGGTTGCCAACACTTAATTTATTAGTAGTGCTCAGGTTTTAATACTTGATAATTAGTTGTTTCATTAAATATTGTCGTTAATTTTGTAAATGTAGAATACCATTAGTATAAATCAAAATCGACTGATATCAAGTATAAGTGAAGTACATAACACATTAGTTTCTAATTTTAATAAAGTTAAGATGAAATTTGGTTTAATAGAGTACAGTTTTTGAATAAAAGAGTGGCAGCCCTGGTACTTATAAATGCATGTCATAAAATGATGAATTAATTACAATGAAAGTTTTAGATTAAAAAATATCCTATAGAGTATAGTGTTTCTAAAGTGTGTGAAAGTAACTAAAGAGCTGTTACTATTAAACATTATTAGCTTTTCTATATGTCTAAAGTTATGTGTTGTTAATCTTTATAAATAAATTTCAATATAAATGTTCAATTATCAATATAGAGCTAAAAATCAAGCTGATATAAGTCTGAATGTTACAAGCTTTAAAGTCTTTGCACACTTATAGAGACACATTGATGTTAATTTCTAAAGTAAATGTTTTGTTATTATAATGTTTTTATCCACTAAGAAATTAAAGCTATAGTGTAAAATGATTCTGTATAAGTGACATATTTTGTTACCTGTGAACATATAGGAACACAAACAACATTCAGGCAGCTTGATCAACTGCCTTTTATTGTTTAGTGTTTTTATATGTTTACATAACTAAGTTAGATAAGAGTCTGGTTTGTTTCAGTCACTTGTAATGATTATAGTTAACAGTAATAATAAAATTCAAAGTTTTGTTATGATAAGAAAACTGTAACTAGCTGACAAAAAACCAGACTGTTATATGACTATGTATGATCTTTATAAAAAGACTATATTGTACTTGAAAATAGTCTTTGTTTTGAATTTTAATTGTGACATTATAAAATATTATATCATAAGCATTTGTTTTATCTTCACTTGACACAATGTGTAGCATTAAATAAGTTGTTTTTTGTTAGTTTAATTCCAATAAAATAAACACTTTGATATACTATTAGATAATGTCACCATAAAAGTTCTAAGAAAGACTATTTAAACAATTAATATGCAAGTATGCTAACCATTTTTTCTAAACATAAAACACTGTCAAAAACTATTGAAAACAAAAAGAAATATAATTTTCAGTTAAATATTTTTATAATTATATTGTATAGCAACTCTGTTGTTGGTTAATAGTTACTTAAAAAGAGTTTTTGACAGTAGTGGTTTAGATTTGAATATGTTAGTTGCATGTATAGAAATTGAATAAGGTATTTTATTTTAAGTGGGCCGGCTGCAGTTGTAAGGTTTTGTATGTGTTTTAAATCATAACATTATGCAAATGATGTAAAGTGATAAATCAGCAGAATGTTACCAAAATTTTAATACAAACCCTTTCCCTAACCCAAGTAATATATTAGCCAATCAGAAGCGACCTTAGAACTGCAGCCGCACCTTATAAGCCAACTTAGAACTATTTAAGATGCAAGTAGTTTTAAAATGAACAAAAAGTTCTTTATTGCTCACATAAAGGATTATGTCTAAACTGATACTGTAACCATTTAATTTAGGCTCTGAACCATAAGTTTAGAACGTGATTTTAATAAAATTAATATTAAGGCCCCCCACACAAATTTTTTCACAAATGGGGATTTCCCCAAAGTGAAAATGTGGGGGGAAATTTTTGAGATTGATAAAAAAAATTATTTTAAAGGCATTTCGCCGGCTCCGCCGGCGAAAAATTTTTCACTTTTCTCCCAACCATTTTTTCTTAAAAACCTAATTACGCTTGGAGCCTAGTTAGTAAGCCTGACAGCCAAACCAGATAAAAGTGTGGTACTGAGCTCCAAGAAGTAGTTGGGTTTTGAGTTAAAGTGGTGGCGGACAGCTTTCGTTATTTGTGCATAAGTCCCTTCCGCTGCGAGTTCTCTTCGAGAACTCTTGCTCCAGGGACTTTTGCACAAATAACGAAAGCCGTCCTTTAGGCCAGGTCCTTATGCTGGTCGGCACCTAATTAGTTTTTTGTTTGATGTACGAGTAGTTACGCACGTTCTTTTTGTATGTTATTTATCTCTTATATACTTGTGAGTATCCACATGTATGTTTGATATTAAAAACAACTGAATTACAGTAAAGTTTTATGTTTTATAGTATATAACATTGATGTAGTACTCCAAATGGTACAGTTTTGGAGTAGACAATCAATTTATTATTCTATATAGAACACTTCACTTACTGTAATTTGATTTACTAATATCGTTCTATTGTATTTTGTCTCACAAATTTACCAGTTGTACATACCAGTTAGTTAACCTAATAAGATAGAGTAGTCTTCTATCTATTTTATGTTATTGTTTAAACAAGCCTTAGCTTTATTGTTTTGTTTGTATTGTACTTTGTTAAGTAATTTGATTCTACTTATAGCTCAAAGTTAAGTAAAGACTGAACAGAGTTTTAGTGTTATTTACAGATATGTTTAATAGTATATATCCATTAGTGATTCGAATTATTCAAAAGTAACACAACAGTTTTTCGTTGTAGTTTACTTTATCAGTATCATTCTATTGCAATTCAAAAAGTTATATTATTTAAGTGACCTAGTCTCATAAACAGCAAATAAATTCTTAGTTTAGTACTAAATTATACCTTAGACCAGCAGTTCTTAACTTTTTTTGATGTTTTACTTGGATCAGTTCCTGTATCATTTGTTTGACTTACACTAGTAGATTACTTACTGAGATTTAAGCGTCGTTAGCCTTGAAAGAGGTAAACGATGGTTGTGTAAAATATGTTATTAATGTTGGTTCATTGCATTCTTAATGGTACAGAACTATATACTTTTGTAAGTAGTATATCTAAGGTTTAAGTATGTGGAAGGTTTATGCCACTTAGACAGAAACTAAGCTAAAATTCTCCATTTACATAAGTAAGTATTTAAGTCTTAAATTGTATAAATAAAGTTTGGACATCTTTTAAATTAGACACTTACATGTCCACAAATTTTCAGGTAATTTTGTAATACTTACAATTATTACGTCATGACCCTGTAGTCGCATACAATATAAACTAAGTAATTTTTACTTACACATTAGTTGTATATGGACATATCTTTTGGATTGTAAATTATTAACTTTGTTTTAAATAAGACTAATTGTATGTACATAATAAGTAATGGATAAGGTGTATCTTACTTAAACTAACAGATACAAACATTTAACGTTTTAACTTGAGGTTATATTTGAGTTGTTTTAAATAACAGTTTTTGTAGTGCCATTTAAGCCAAGGTTTAAGTCTTCACGATTGTTAATGTATATTATATGTTTTCTAATGTCTTATATCTAAGCATAAATTTGCTGTCAATCAATTTGAAAGACACTAGTATCTTATCTTCATACTCTCTCTCTCTTGTAACATCTTACTTTGCAATTTTAAGCACAGTAGAAAGACGCAAACTAGCTTTCGACAGCAACCGAGAGCTGCTTTTGTTTTCCAGTTTAACTGCGGGCTCGACAAACACTTGTTGGCTTTACGAATGAGTTTGCTCAGGTCACGTGTCTTGTTATGTACCTCTCGAATCGTTGCATCAGTTAGCACGCAATAGTCATCTTTTACTTTTCTGCTTTAAAGGATCAAAAGTAATTTATAGCCGATATATGCTCTCATTTTCTTCAGATGAATTGCTCGAGTTGTCCATGTCCATACTTCTAAAAAAATATAGTAGTTCATATTGAGAATTAATATGCTTAACATTTCTTTTATTGTAACTCTCATTTTGAAAACCGTCGATTACTTAGTCAACGCTTAAACATTGTTCGTTTGAAATTTCTAGTTATTTCTCCAAATTTGCGTTGAAATTCTCTGAAAAGAAACAAAAATCACAAAACTGGGAAATTACCCATTGTTGATACAAGAAGCTTCTAGCAGAAGTTGACAATTGTGTTGAAATGTGACATTTTTCCAAATTATGGCAAGTAGAAGACTTCAAAGTTGGTCAAACATATGCTCATCGGCTTTCAAGTGCAAAAACCTACAAGTTTTAAAGGTATTAGAAAAACCAAATAGTTCAAATTCAAAGCTTTGAAGTTTTAAAGCTCTATTTTGCTTATTTTTCATCGTTTTAATAACTTTTTTGGTGTTTTTTAGCATGAAATTTTCCGCAAAGAACGATGGAAATGCTTATTTTTAATTATTGCCAAGTTTAAAACGAAAATGAAAAAAATCAAAAAAAAAAGCTTTACTCGTTCATAATCATTCAATTTTGTTGCATAAAAATTTGCATAAATTTAAATAATTACAGTCTACTTAGAAGAAGACATCTTTTTTATAAAGTCTACTAATTTAGTTAGTTCTTTTACAGTTAATTAAACAATACTTACTTTGACTAACAGTTTCATTAATAGTTTTGTACGTGTTAATATATTTTGTAAAGTTAAGTTACCCCTTGGTGTCCGTATAAACATTTATTCACATGTTTATTGCAGCATAAATGTAATTGACCTGAAATGTTTATGGTGTTGAATATTAAAACTAATAGAAGTTTACTAAAACAAACATAAAATAAGGTTTAATAAAAATTTGTTCTAAAAAAGTCAACTTGGTTTAATGAAAGGAAAAGTGCACTTTTATTTTAATAAATATATTTGTTAGTTTACTCTTGTGTTACACATTTATTGTTGTAAATAAGTTATATAGTTTTTACATTAATGTTTGTTTGGTTTTTAGACATTTAACTGTTTATAAAAACCTTTAAGTTTAAACAGAAGTTTAAAGCTGAAATTAAAATGTGGCAGAAATATTTGTTATCAACATATTTTAAATTTTTCTGATTATCGAAGCGTTTAATAAGTTTACTTCTTTCATTTAGATTTAAGCAACAAAAATAAAAACTGCGTTTAATAAGTACATCTGCTTATGCAGCTTTTGAATGAAAGATTTTCAAATATCAAAATTCGCGTAAAAGTTTTGTACAAAACAAACAGCCATATCTTTGTACGTGTATTTCAAGTGAAGAGTATAACAAATATTTATAGTAAAGTTAGAAAGCAATAGCTAAATAAACTTGTTTAAAAATTAAAGTTACTTATATTTTTTTGCACTTACGAGGTCTCTTAACGAAACATAGTTGGCAACATAGAGTCTTAAAAGAATTAAATATAATATTTCTCCTCTAGTAATTGATACCTCTTTAGTTGTTTTGTAAAAATCAAAGCATTAAGTAACTTTATATACCAGCATTAAGGTCAACTCACAGGTGGTTGTGTAGTGCAGTGATTGTCTACCCGCTCAGTGAGCCGGAGGTAGCGAGATCGAGTCCGGCGATCGGCAGTTTTTGAAAATAAAACTTTACTAAATTGTTTTAGGTTGAATTGTTCAGTATCTTAAATTGCTCTATAACCTATAAATTTTTTTGACCTTATGTTATTTAAACTTAAAATTAAGTTAAACAATAAAACTTATGAACGTTAATATAATATAAAAGCTTATATTCAAACTTCTTAAAAAGTATTTTTGTCAGAAACGGATTGTGCTCTTTTGTTACCTATATCTTTGTTAACCTATAATAATAAAAGTTTTACAGATTTTATTTACTTATGA